>NW_019154148.1:8675743-8690276 GCF_002288905.1 Enhydra lutris kenyoni | reverse complement strand
CACAAAACAAACTGAGGGTTGATGGGGGGAGGGGGGTTGGGAGAGAGAGGGTGGGATTAGGGACATTGGGGAGGGTATGTGCTATGGTGAGTGCTGTGAAGTGTGTAAACCTGGCGATTCACAGACCTGTACCCCTGGGGATAAAAATATACTATATGTTTATAAAAAATAAAATAAAATAAATAAATAAATAAATAAATAATAAAAAAGACTATTAATGAAGCTAGCAGATCTCTGCTATCAAGAAAAAAGACCCAGGACGCCTGGGTGGCTTAGTCAGTTGAGTGTCTCCCTTTGGCTCAAGCCATGGTCCTGGGGTCCTGGGGTCAAGCCCTGCATCAGCTCCTTGCTCAACAGGGGAGCCTACTTCTCCCTCTCTCACTCCCTCTGCCCCTGCTTGTATGCTTTCTCATTCACTCACTCACACTCTGTCTCTCAAATAAATGAATAAAATCTTAAAACAATAAAAAGACCCAAATGACCCATATCAGGGATGAAAACAGATATCACTATAGAACCTATATGCATTAAAAGAAGTAATAATACCAGATTTATAAAAGTAGAAAGTAGAATAGTGGTTACCAAGGGCTGGTGGAAGGAGGGATAAGGAAGTCCTTTAATAGGTATAGAGTTTCAGATTTGCAAGATGAAAAAGTTCTGGAAATGTATTTCACACCAATGTGAAAATACTCAACACTACTGAACTATACACTTAAAATGGGTAAGATGAGGGACATCTGGGTGGCTCAATTGGTTAAGCATCTGCCTTTGGCTCAGGTCATGATCCCAGGGTGGTCCTGGGATCAAGTCCCACATCGGGCTCTTTGCTCAGTGCAGAGCCTGATTCTCCCTCTGTCCCTCCCCTATTTGTGTGCTCGCTCTCGTTCTCTCTCTGACAAAGAAATAAGATCTTTAAAAAAATGGTTAAGATGGCAAATTTCATGTTCTGTGTTTTTTACAACAATAAAAATAAATTATAAAAGGATATTATGACAAATTTATGTTAGTAAATTCTGATATTTAAATGAATAGACAAATCCTCGGAAAATGCAAAGTATCAAAATTGACAAAAGAAGAAATAGGAAAGCTGAATTCTACATCTAAGCAATAAATTAAATCAACAGCTTAAAATCTTCTCTCAGGGTTCAGTGGGGAGTCTGCTTAAAGATTCTCTCCCTCTGCCCCTCCCCCCACTTGCATGTGCTCTCTCACCCACTCTCACTCTAAAATAAGTAAATCTTTTTTAAAAATAAAAAAATAAAATAAAATCTTCCCTCAGAGAAAAGTTCTCAGCTTAAATGGTTTCATTGCTGAAATCTAACATTTAAGGAAGAAATGACACCAATCTTACACAAATTTATTCAGAGAATAGAAAGAGGAAAACTTCCCAAGTCTTTGAATGAGACTAGCATTACAACAAGGGTATTACCAAAAAAAAAAAAAAAAAAAAAAAAAAAAAAAATTGCAGGTTAATTTCTTTTATGATTACAGATACAAATACAATAAATAAGATAACTAGCTCAATGAATCTGACAATATATAAATAGAAAAAAATTCCAACCACTTGGATTTATTAAAAACCACAAGGTTGAAAAATCAGTGTGATTCAACACATTAACAGAATAAAAGTGGAAAATCATGTTTAATAGGTACAGAATAAACACTTGTTAAAATTCAACATCCATTCCTGATTAAAAAAAAAAAAAATTGGAGGCACCTGGCAGGCTCAGTCAGAAAAGCATGTGACTCTTGATCTCAGGGTTGTGAGTTCAAGCCCCACATTGGGTGTAGAGATTACTTAATATAAAACGTTTTTTTTAAAAAGAAAGAAAGAAAGAACATTCAGCAAACTAAAAAAAGAAGAACACTTCCTTAATCTAGTAATGGATATTTTCAAAACTACAGCAAATATCATACTTAATGATAAAATATTAAAAACTTTCCCTAAGATTAGAAATCAGGATACCTGTCGTGACCGTGTCTTTCAACATTGTATTGACAGTCTTAGCCATTGTGATAAGGAAAGAAAAAGAAATAAAAGATTTAAGAATTGGAAAGGAAGAAATAAAACTGTCATTACTTACATACAACATAGTGGTATATATAGAAAATCCAAAAGAACCTACAAATAAGCTCTTAAAATAAATAAGTAAATTTACAGGGTTAATTGTGCTTCTGTACCTCTATAATAAGCAACTAAAATGAAATTTTCAAAAAGATACCATTTGCAAAGGCATCAAATAAACATCAAGTACTGATGAGTAAATACACAGGTCTTCTACACAGAAAACTATTAAACATTAGAGAGAGAAATTAAAGATGACCTCAATAAATGGATATACCAGGTACATAGTTTGTAAGACTCAATATTGTAACAGTGTTAATTCTCCCCCAATTGATCTATAGATTAACTGCAATTTTAATGAGATCCCAGTAGTGGTGTGTGTGTGTGTGTGTATGTGTGTGTGTGTGTGTTTTGATAACCTGATTTATAAAATTCATGTGGAAATGAAAAGAGACAACAATAACAAGACAATCTTAAAAAATGATAAAGTGGGAGGATTTCTAGAACTGTATTAAAAGTTTTTATAAAAGTATAGTAATTATGAATGAGTTATTGAGGGGCACCTGGGTGGGTCAATGAGTTAAGCCTCTGCCTTCAGCTCAAGTCATCATCTCAGGGTCCTGGGATCAAGCCCCACATTGGGCTTTCTGCTTGGTGGGGAGTCTGCTTCCCCTTCTTTCTCTGCCTGCTTGTGATCTCTCTCTCTCTTTGTCAAATAAATAAATCTTAAAACAACAACAACAACACTATAGCTCTATATTTAAAAAAAAAGAATGAGTTATTGATACAAGGATGGACAAATAGCTTAGTAGAACATAATATAATCCCAAACAACCATGCATTTATGGACACTTGATTCATGTCAAAGGTAGCACTATATAGTAGTAGAAATAAGAATGGTCTTTTCAATAAAGGGTGTGGGTCAACTAAATATCTATAAAGAAAAAAAATGAATCTTCATTCCTACTTCACACCTCACTCAAAAATTAATTTGAAATGGAGTATATACCCAAATGTGAAAGGTAAAACAAAGAGGCTCCTAAAAGATAAAATAGAATTATCTTCAAAACCTTGGGATAGGCAAAGTTTTCTTAAATAGGACTCAAAAAGCCATAAAATAAGAGATAAACTGGTCCACAATAAAATTAAGAAATTCTGTTAATCAGAATACACTATTTGGAAGAAGTTACCTGCAATGCTTTTATCTGACAAAGGACTTCTATTCAGAATAAAGAAGAAAAAGACTGACTGATGTGGAAATGAGCAAAATAAACAGGCATTCTGCACAACAAAGGAAACCATCAACATAATGAAAAGGCTACCTACTAGAGATCTCAGGAAGATGGTGGAAAAGGAGGGTCCTAAGCTCACCTCCTCCCACAGACACATCCAGACACTGGTAGAACAGCTCTTTTACAGATAAAGACATAAAGAGATCACACTGAGAAATGTAGGAGGGACAGAGTCTGGGTAGGGAGCCAAACCCCCAGCACAGCAAACCACAAGCAGGAGGGATATAACAGACACAGTGTTTCCCTGAAGAGGGAGGGGACCAAGCCCCACATCTGACACTGCTGGGTCTGGGGACCTACACTGGGAAGACAAGCCCCCATAACATCTGGCTATGAAAATCAGAAACAGACATCCAGGTCCAGAAATCAGAGAGCCCCAAACAAGCTGAGACAATGGAGGTCCCCACCAAGACACATAATAATTAAAATCTCAAAGAGAGCATTTTTAAAGCAGCAAGAGAAAAGCAGAAGTTATGTACAAGAGAAACCCATCAGGGTCTCAGCTGATTTTTCAACAGAAACCTTGCAGGCCAGAAGCCTGCAGCATGATGTATTCAAAGTTCTGAAAGGAAAAAACCCACAACCAAGAATACTGTACCTGACAAAGTTATCATTCAGACTTGGAGGAGATATAGAGTTTCCCAAACAAACAAAAGTTAAAGGAGTTTATCACCACTATGTTAGCCTTACAAGAAATGTTAAAGGGATTTTTTTTTCAAGAAGAAAAGGCCATAATTAGAAATAAGACAATTATGAATGGAAAAAAATTCACTGATAAAAAGCAAACATAGTAAAAGTAGGTCAATCAATTATAATGCTAGTATAAAAGTAGGTCAATCAATTATAATGCTAGTATAATGCTAGTCAAAAGATAAAAACCAATAAAATCAATTATATCTACAAAATTAGTTAAGAGATACACAGAATAGGGGCACCTGGGTGACTTAGTTAAGCATCTGCCTTCTGCTCAGGTGGTATTCCCAGGGTCCTAGAATCAAGTCCTGCATCAGGCTCCCTGCTCAGCAGGGAGTCTGCTTCTCCCTCTGTCCTCCCCCTACTTGTGCTTTCTCTCTCTTAAATAAATAAATAAAATCTTAAAAAAAAAAAGGAGGTAACAGAATAGAAAGATGTAAAAAGTGATGTCATGTATGTCAAATGTGGAGTGGGGGATAAAAATGTGGTTCTAGAATCTGTTCTAACATAAGTGACTGTCAATAAAGACCATTATATAAATACAATATTATATAAGAACTCCATGATAATCACGAAATTTATTACGAAAACTTGTAATAAATACACAAAAAATAGAGAAAGGAATCCTGGCATAACATTAAGGGAAGACATCAATTCACAAAGGAAGAAAGTCAGAGAAGAAGAAAGGAAAAGAGGAGAATTATAAAAACAACCAGAAAACAATGAACAAAATGGCAATAAGTCCATACCTATCAGTAATTGCTTTAAATGTAAGTGGACTAAATGCTCCAATCGAAAGATGTGGGGTGACTCAATGGATAAAAAACAAGACTCATCTATATGCTGCCTACAAGAGACTCACTTTAGATCTAAAGAGACATATAATTACACCAATGGATAGATCATTTAGGCAGAAAATCAATAAGGAAACAGTGGCTTTGAAGGACACATTAGACCAGATGTGCCAAATGGATACGTACAGAGCATTCCATCCAAAAATAGCAGAATACGCATTCTTTTCAAGTGCACATGGAATATTCTCCAGAACTGATCACATGTTAGGCCAAAAAACAGTCTCAATAAATTTTAAAAGATTGAAATCACAGGGCGTCTGGGTGGCCCAATCAGTTAAGTGTCTGCCCAAAGCTCAGGCCATGATCCCAGGGTTCTGAGATCAAGCTCCACATCAGGCTCCCTGCTCGGTGGGGAGTCTGCTACTCCTTCTCCCTCTGCCCTTCCCCCCTGCCCATGCTCTTGCTCTTTCTCTCAAATGAATAAATAAATTTACCTAAAAAAAAAAAAAAAAAAGATTGAGCGGTGCCTGGGTGGCTCAGTGGGTTAAGCCTCTGCCTTTGGCTCAGGTCATTATCTCAGGGTCCTGGGATCGCGCCCCGCATCAGGCTCTCTGCTCTGTGGGGAGCCTGCTTCCCCCCTCTCTCAGCCTGCCTCTCTGCCTACTTGTGATCTCTCTGTCAAATAAATAAATAAAATCTTTTAAAAAAAAGATTGAAATCATATCAAGAATGAAATGTGTGAAATGGGAAATCAAGTACAAAACACACACACACGCACACACACACTGGAAGAAACACAAATATGTGGAGCCTAAATGACATACTGCAAAGATATACTAATCAAAACAGTATGGTCCGGCATAAAAATAGACACAGATCAATGGAACAGAATAGAGCCCAGAAGTAAATCCATGCTTATATGGGCAATTCATTTATGACAAAAGAGGCAAATATACAATGGGGAAGAGAAGGTCTCTTCAATAAATAGGTCTGGGAAAACTGGACCAATTTATTACACATACACAAAAATAAAACAGATTAAAGACCTAAACCTAAGACCTGACACGATAAAAATAAAGAACACATAGTAATCTCTTAGACTTTATCTTTAGCAATAGTTTTCCAAATATGTCTCCCCAGGCAAGGGAAATAAAGGCAAAAATAAACAATTGGGACTACACCAAACTGAAAAGCTTTTGCACAGTGAAGGAAACCATCAACAAAACAAAAAGGCAACCTCCTGAATGGGAGAAGATAGTTGTAAATCATATATCTGGTAAGTGGTTAATAGTCAAAATATACCAATAGCTTATACAACTCAATATCAAGAAAACAATCCAATTTAAAATGGGCAGAGGATGTGGATAAACATTTTCCCAAAGAAGATATCCAGATGGCCAAAAGACACATGAAAAAATGCTCAGTGTCACTCGGCGTGAGGGAAATGCAAATGAAAGCCACAGTGAGATACAACCTCACACCAGTCAGAATGGCTAAAATTAACAACACAAGAAACAACAGGTCTTGGGGAGGATGTGGAGAAAGAGAAGACTTTAAAAAAAAAAAAGATTTTATTTATTTGAGAGAGTATAAGTGGGGGGAGGGGCAGAAGGAGGGGGAGAAGCAGACTCCCCACTGAACAGGGGACCCAACAAGGGTGATCCTAGGACCTTGAGATCATGACCTGAGCCAAAGGCAGATGCTTAACCAACTGAGCCACCCAGGCATCCTGAAAGGGGAACCTTCTTACACTGTTGGTGGGAATGCAAACTGGTGCAACCACTGTGGAAAACAGTATGGAGCATCAAAACGTTAAAACAAGAGCTACCATAAGACCTAGCAATTCCACTCCTGGATATTTAAGTGAGAAAAACAAAAACACGAACTCTAAAAGACACATGTACCCTAATGTTCATCACACATTATTTACAATAGCCAAGATAAAGAAACAACCTAAGGGTCCATCGATGGATGAATGGATGAAGAAAATGTGTGTGTGTGTGTGTGTGTGTGTGTGTGTGTGTGTGTGTGTACACATGTGCATGCGTCCTATTCAGCCATAAAAAAAAGAAGGAAATCTTGCTATTTGCAACAATGTGGATAGACCTTGAGGGCATCACACAAAGTGAAATAAGTCAGAAAAAGACAAACACCTTATGATCTCAATTACATGTGGAATTTAAAAACAAAAACCAATACCAAGTTCACAGACACAGAGAAGATTGGTGGTTGCCAGAGGTGGGGTGGTTAGGTGTGGGCGATATGGGTAAAAGGGATCAAAAGGTACTGATGTCCAGTTATAAAACAAAGAAGTCATAAAACCAAAACAAAACAAAAAATAGAACAATAAGTCACGGGGATGTGATGTGAAACGTGGTTGCTGCAATTAATAATACTGTATTGTATATTTGAAAGTAGCTAAGAGAATAGACGTTAAAAGTTCTCATCATAAGAAAAGGAATTTTGTAACTAAATGTTCATCGGACTTCTTGTGATCATGTTGCAATATACAAAAATATCGAACCATTACATTGCACACCTAAAACTAATATAATGTTATATGTCAGTTATACCACAACTTGTAAAAAAAAGAAGGAAATATACAGGTGTTTCGGGATGAACAGGATGTACAAATACCCTAAAAACATGTGAAAAGGAGTTCATCCTTTTTTGGCATCAGTGGAATGAAAATTAAAACCATTGTGAAATACCATTATATTACCCCCCCCAAAAGTGCTAGAATGAAATCATACAGAAAATAGCAAGTATTGGTGCAGATACAAAGCAATTAGAATTCTCGTCTAGTGGTGGAGGTAGAAATTGGTCCACCCACTTTGGAATACAGCCAGCATGTGCTACAGTTGGACATATACAGACCCCAAGATCCCACAATTCCAAGAGAATTCCATGTGCATATGTGCAAAAGATACACACAAGACTGTTTCTCACAGCAACATTCATAGGAGCTCCAAAATGGAAACCATTCCAATGTGCATCAGGAGAAGAGCGGATGTATGTAAATGGTGAGGTAGTCATACAACAGAATGTCACACCACTGTGAAAACAAACCAATTCCTGATATATTTCATGACATGGATAAATATCACCACATAAGATTGTCTGAAAGAATCAAGACACAAAAGAACACTGTTTCCGTGAAAGACACAACCAAACCATGGTGTGAGAAGTCAGGATTGTGGTTTCCTTCGGGAAGGTCTGGTGATTGGGGTTGATAGAGGGACTCATGGGGAGCCACGGGGCCTAGTTCTTGATTGAGTGATGATTTCAGGGGTGTGTTCTCTATGTGCACATTCAAATTTACCTGTATGTACTTACGATTTGTACACATACCTTATATAGGTTATGCCTCAACTAAGAGTTTACATAATAACATTATGTGCTTAATAACGAAAACAGTCCTCATCATTTGATCAGTAAGTAGGGTGTGTTTTCAGGCATCGAAAAACATGCTCTCCTTCCTTGACAAAGCCAACATCATGTCTTTCTCTGACCAGAACAGATTACATCTAAATGTAAGCACTAAAACTGTAAAGCTTCTGGCTAAACGCATAGGAGGAGATCTGACTGACCTTGGGTTTGGCAAAGATTTCTTTATTCTGACACAAAATGCGCAAACTATAAAAAGGAAAATCCGTAAACTAGATTTTTATCAAAATTTTAAACTTTTGGTCTTCAAACGACATTGTTCTGAAAGTAAAAAGGCAAGCCTCCAACTGGGCGAAAATATTTGCAAACCATGTGTGACAGAAGACTTGTTTCTAGAAAATATATTTTTATATAATAATTAATAAATATTATAATTTTTATTAATTATATATAAATATATAAATGAATAAAATATATAAAAACTCTTACTGCTCAATAATAGGAAGACAGCCCAGTATTTTTTAATGAACAAGAGATTTTTACCAAAACGCTTCACAAAAGCAGATATACAGTTGGCTAATAGGCACATGGGTGGATGCCCCAAGTTCAGGGAAATACAAATTAGAAGTACGACGAGATATTCCTATGCTCGTACTTGAAGGGCCAGAGCATCAAAGATTGGCCATCTTAGTGCTTGTGAGGGTGTGGAGGAACTGGGACTCCCATACACTGCTTGGGGAACGGTCATACGTTCTAGAAAAGTCAACATACACCCACACAGATACTCTGGTCCTAGGTATCTATCCGAGAGAAAGGAAAGCCCCATCCTCACTCAGACTTGGACACAGGTGTTCATAGCAAATTTATTTGTAAGAGCCAATAAATAACTACGAATCCACGTTTAAAAAATTCTAGAAAGAGGTAGCCTCATCTGTGTTTATCTGAGGGTGGAAGTAGGGCAGGAAAAAGAGAAGAATTACCAGAGGCTCCAGGAAACTTTTGAGGGGGGACGGAGATGTCCACCATCTTGAATCTGGTCTTGGTTTGAAATACGTGCATTTTGTTGTATGTCAGTTATATGTGAGGAAACCTGTGCAAATGAATCAGTTGTTCGGAAAAGGAAATATGAGCACGGCTTCACTCTGACTAGCAGAAATAGTCAAATAATGTAAATGCTGAAATTTGTATCAAAATATCATTATATTGGAGAGTAGAAAGTAGGGGTAGAGGAAGAGAGGGGGAAGTCTTCATCTTCTGTAGCGTTGCCTCAGCAGATAGAGTCTAACACTGGAGAAAAAAATTAGGGGCCCCTGGGTGGCTCAGTCGGTTGGGCATCTGCCTTTGGCTCAAGTCATGATCTCAGGGTCCTGGGATCGAGTCCCACATCGAGCTTTCTGCTCAGTGGGGAGCCTGCTTCTCCCTCTGCCTGCTGCTCCCCCTGCTTGTGCTCTCTCTCAAACAAATAAATGAAATCTTTAAAAAAGAAAAGCTCCAGGTGTTAATCTCTTGGGAATCTGAACATTGGGATTTACGTGTTTATATTGTGCCTAAGTTGAGGGAATGCCTGAATTCTTTCCATTTGTCTCATGATAAGAGCCCAAAATGGAGCTATCTGAGAAAATGTGCCGCTTTGAAGAGAAATCCATGTGCTTCCTCCAAGCTGTGCGGGAAGGGGAGGCCTGACGCCCGGATTAAGTCTGTTTCTTCTTGTCCCTTTTCCAGGTGGTCACTTCTTCCACCGAAACTCCTTGTCTCCTCGGAGCCTCGTGTACGAAAGTGAATTCTCCACAATCGAACCTTCCTTGGACATGTATGACGAGAACAAAACCTGATTTTTTCTAAATGGGCTCCGGGGGGTCACCTCTTTTGTGATTTAATTTACAATCACCTTTCTTATTTTGTATCTTTCTGTCAATGTCCATTTTTGGAAGAATGGCAGGGCTTTCCGAGTGCAGGTTGGGGCTCAGGTTAAATTGCAAGGTCCCCCCCAAGGGGAGGCTTTGAGGACAGCGTTATTGCCCAGGTGGCCTCGCAGGACTGAAAACCGCCCCAAGCCAGCAGGAGAAAGTGGGCCTCAGCAAGCTTGGCTGTTCCCAGAGAAGAGCAGGGGCCGGTGGGGAAGATGAGGGTTGTGTAGCAAACATGTCTCTGAATAATCACATGCTTTTCTGTGTCAGGGTGACAGCTGGGTGTTTTTTCTTTTTTAATACCTTTTGTGCTCCCCACTCACAACGCGTACTAAAGCTTGCAGGCGCTGCTGCTTACGGACATGGGGCCCGAGTTGTTGCTCCTTGGCCCGCTCCGTATTTTCTTGTCTCTTATTCTACTTTCTGTTAAAGAGCCTCTTCCTAAAGGTTCCTGAGAGGAAGTCTTGCCTTTCGTCCCTCCTCTGAGACTGGCCACCCAGAGCAGCACAGGGATGGGTGGACCCACCGGCTACGCAGTACAGGGGGTCGTCCAGCCCCTGTCACAGAGCTTAGAGCCGAGTGCTTATGTGACCACCTTGACCCTGAGGCCTGCGGACTCATCTGCTTGGCATCTGCTGAGGTGTGTACAGAGGTGGTCCCCCAGAGGCCGGCCTGGCAGTTTCCTCTGGGCGTGATGGCCAGTGGACGTCAAAATCAGAATGACTCTGAGTGCTTTCTTGAGGAGTTCGAACCACATCCTTGCTGTTAGAGACCAGACGAGCACCCCTCTTCCTCCTTCCCGATCCAACCCAGCCCCCTCCCACCAGCCTCAGCATTGGCACCAAGAAGGCACGGGAGTTTCCAGAAAAGGACACGGTGGCTGGCATGGCAGACATTCAAGGACACACATGCTCCTCCCACACGCCTGGGATGACATGGCGTTAACGTCACGGGAAACATGTCTCCGGAGAGCAGTCCTGACCCAGAACCACAATGAGCACGTTTAGGAAACAGATGGAGGCATCCTTCTTGCCCAAGGACACAACCACAGTTCAGGCCGTTTCTCCTACCCACAGGAGCCACGTAGACATGTAAATGCATCCAAGTCCTCAGATCCCCGGCATGAGAACGGAAACTCCAGCCTCCACATTCTGGACTTAGATCTGGCAGCAAACCGTGTGGACCTGGGACCCCCACCCCCACCCCACATACACCTGTCGATTTTTATCAACTCCGTGAAACACGAGTTTAAGGCAAATGCTTGCCATGTTCCCGTGTGCGGCTGGCTTCTCTTCCTCACGTGTCTGTTCTCATCATCCCTGTAAGACGCCACAAACACGGTCGTGCCCCCCCAATCACAACCCCTCAGAGAACCACGGTGGAGAGAGCCATCAGGAGCGTCGCCTCCCGGTGACCAGCAGCGTCGTGTTTCTAATCACGTGAGGCTGGAACAGCATGGAATTTGTAAGGTCTCAACAGCTTTTTCTTTTTTTACCATCCACCAAGGGCTTCTGTTTGAGGTTCTCCCCCTCCTTTTTATGGTCTTTGTACTATAAACATATTTTTAATAAACAGTTTCAAGAGGGCACTGTCCAGAAAGACGAGCTTTGCGCCCGCGGCTTTGCAGCGAGGGACTGGATCTGGAGGAGATGAGAACTCCGTGCGCCAGACGCTCTGGGACACACACCCGAGCTTTGTTTGGCTTGGCTCCTGTGACTGGGAAGATGGCTCACTTCTGGCCATGCTGTCCTCGCCATGACCTTGATCTCCTGCTCCGGAGCTGAGACCCTCTCCGAGCATTCTCTCCTGATTTGTACCATCTGGAAAAAGCATATGCGTCACATTGCACTCGAGACATGACTTTTCCGGGAAAGGAATGAAATCGCACAAGAAGGAGGTAGAGATTCGAGCCCCTCAGAAATCTACCTGTTAAACAATAGTTGAGTTTCTGGCATATCTAGGGCACGCCTTCACTGTCAAAGAGCCAAGGAGGCATTTCTTACAGGGGAATTCACTCAGAATGGTGCCCCAGGTCCCAGCTCGACACCTTTTCCCTAAAAATCGAGGCCACTTCCCTGCTCAGCTACAGAATGTCCTGCCTTTGTCAGGACAGACGGTAACTTCTGCGAGGAGGTCACATCCCCCCCGGGGAACAGCAATGTTCCTCCCAAATAACAGCCTCTCTAACAGCGTGGGGGCTGGAGACCCCTCTGGGGAGCCACTCCAGGGACCCTGGACAGCAGGGACGCTTGGGGAGGACAACCTTCTCAGCACCCCTGCCTTGGAGAAGTTCGAGGTTTGGGGAGCAGCTCATCGACCATACAGGCAGGGTGGGGGTTATGGAGAGACACTCCTCCCCTGACCTATGAGCTTCTCAGCCACAGCAAGACTTAGAGTCACAGTGGTCATCAGTGAGGATGTGTAAATAACTTCTGATCAGGTTTTGTTGGGGTTTTTTTGGTTTTTTTTTTTTTTGGTGGGTGGGGTTACTATTTGGAGAACAGAAGGGACAGAGGAACTAGCTGCTTCTACCACAAACCCTTATCCCTCTGGTAGACTGCTCTGAGCTGGACCTGGCTTCCAGCCTCTGCTTCCCCCTTCCCCCTTCCCCCTCTGCCTCCCCCCTCTCCCTCTACCTCTCCCTTCCCCCTCCATTTCTTCCTTCCCCCTCTGCCTCCCCCCTACATCCCCCCTCCCCCCATCTTCCCCTTCCCCCTCTGTCGCCCCACTTCCTTCGAGCCAGAACACAATAAGAAGGCCAGGCCTGGAGTCAGCTGGTTGGTGGGTGCAATGGGCAGCGAGTCCATCCAGGGCTGCCTGCCTCTGCCCCACTCCACCCCCCCACTGCAAGGGAAGACAGGCTCTACTCCCCGCTGGTGACAGACCCCTCAGCAAGTCTGGGGAGCCCTGCTCAGGAAGGAAGGCTCCATCCCCCAGCTCCTCCTCAGGCCCAGCTCAGAGAAACTCCCCCACCCTCTGCACTTGGGGGCCGGGCCTATACTGCCAGCTCCCCCCAAGGCCCCCAACAGCCCAGCTTCCAAAACACGGTGGGCTCCAAGGGTTTAGACAAGACAGGATGACTGAATCTGATGGATCTGATAGCTCCTGCGGAACTGAGCGTTCCTGCGGGCTTCATGAACTCTCCTTGTTTGTTATTCACTGCCCACACCCACTTCTTTCCACCATCTCCATGTTCAGTGAAACTGGTTTTAACTGAGGGCAAATCCAAAGTGTCCTCTTGCTGTTGGCCTTGATCGCTTAGACCCGGTTTCTGCTCTGGGGAAGCGAGGAGGTGGTGCTCGCGTCACGTCCCCTTGTGAAGCGGTCACAGCACCTAAACGTCATCAGACACAAACACTGATGTCCAGGAAGTAGAATTTGAAAGGGAAAAGGCAGGATTATGAGGTCGCTCTCTCCAAGAGCCCATGATTAAGTGCCCACCTCGTGCTAAATGCACACACTCAGAGCTCAGACCACCCCAGTGACTGTGAAGACAGGCTGTGAGAGAAACTGGTACGTTAACAGCCAGCTGCGGAGGGAGGCCAGGCACCTTGGGGGCTAGTCAGGAAGAGGGAGGTTTCCTGGGTGCAGAAGGAGGTGCACAGGGCAGCCATGCAGAGGTGTGACTGGTCTCAGGCCCTGAGACCGGCAAGGGTGGTGGGAGGGGGCATCTCACTTCCCAGGGTGGGTGTGGACCAGACAGGTTGCCCCCCAAGGGCCTGGTAAGTTAGGCTGACCCCAGGTCCCACTGAGAGCGGGAAAGGAGGGTGCCAGGAGGCTGAAGCAGAAGCCCAGGTTGGCAGTCTCGGTGACACGGGGGCTGTTGGTGGGACCCAGAGAGCACCCTGGTGGGGACACTTTCCATCTCAGGCTGGCAGGGCCTCTAGAGGGAAGCCTGGAGAACCAGCTCTCGGGCTCAGGCAGAGTTTTGGTAGAGAAAAGGGGGTCGAGGTGGGGCCCCTCCACATCGGAATCCCTGGGAGCTGTGTTTTAAATGAACTTGTCACCTGCACCTACCAAAGTAGGCCCCAATCCCAGGGATGCCCTAAACCTTCTCTTTTCTTCCCCCTTCCCCCCTGTCTCCCCCCTTCTCCCCTCCCTCCCACCCTCTTCTCCCCTCTCTGCCTCCCCCTTCCCTCTCTGTCTCTCCCACTCCCCAGTCTCCCCCCGCCTTCTGTTTCTCCCCTTCTCCCCTCCCCCCACCCCACCCCCCCATCTTCCCCCATCTCCCCTCCCTGTCTCCCCTCTTCTTCCCTCCCTCCCACCCTCTTCTCCCCTCCCTCTCCCCTCTCTCCTCCCCCCTTACCCCTTTCTCCCCACATACACACATAGATGTGTACACAAGGCACACACACACACATGCACACACACACACACACACACACACACACACAA
>NW_019154148.1:8579918-8675643 GCF_002288905.1 Enhydra lutris kenyoni | reverse complement strand
CACACACACACACACACACACACACACACTTGCTCACAGAAGTTAGAACCCCCCAGAGTGGGTGTCCAGCTGGGCCTGGTGTTACCTTAATTTCCGATGATGGTGGAGGCCAGTGTGGGGCTAATATTGCCCGGTGCGGTGCCGTGAGAGCCAGGCTTGGGAAAATGCCCTGGGGACCCTGACATTTAAGGTATGAATAGAACGAACTCCTGACAGCGACCAATTTAGAAAAACCACTGAGTGTCACTTCCCTCTTCAAGAAAGGAGGTGTTGGCCTGACCACATTGCCACAGGCAGAGGGACTGGCCTTCACTCACTCCCAGAATCAGAGTTTGGAGTGATTCAACAGAGCGTTCACTCCCAACTCCACACCCGAGTAAGGGATCATTACTATAGGAGGACCACTGTGACACCCTCAGCTTAAAAGAAGTGTCCTCCCTGCTAAGAGCAGTTGTGCCCTTTCTTGTGACCTTGTCAGTAAATCATTCCAAAGCCCACTGGGAAAAGGAGAAAATGAGTGTATATGTTCACATAACATCCATGGATATTTTAGCAGGACTGGAAAACTTCCCTTCCAGAGGGAAGGTGCCTGTATTGGGTGCATGGACCTGTGCTTTTCTTACTGTCCAGCAAAACAGCAGGAAGAGCCTGGCATAGCAGAAGGAGAAAGTTTTCTCCCTTAGCTGCTGAGCCCCTTTACCCCACTCTGGGGCTCCCAGCCCCCTTGTGGCCCTGGGGCTCCTCTGGGGTGCCAGTCGGGTCAAGGAGTGTGTGGTCTTTCTTAGGGGTGTCCTGAAAGATCTCAACAAACTGAGCCTTGAAGAAGAGAGTCTGGTGGGCCCCCAGCAGACATGGAAAGCAGTCACCTGCATTCCCCAGAGCGACATCCCACTGGCCTCCTGTGACTATGGAGGGGAAGGGGGTACCGGGGACCTCAGCTGCCCAAAGGATGACATGTATCTCCCCAAGACTTGACTCTCTTGGTCTCTTGTGGTCTAATGAGACCCTGTGGGGGCCCCCAGTCCATGACCTGGGACTTATCTGGGGTTTTCCCTCTTGCCGTTCACTCTAGCTGAAGCCATTTGCTGTTTTCTTCACTCTGACTTGGGGAAGAAGGAAGATACTTCAGGACAAACAAAAAACAAGAAAAATAGAATTTTTTTTTATTTGGAATTTCATGCATATTTGAGTATTAAACTTTCAGAAGGATTCAGTGCTGCTGGAATCATGCACGCCTCCGTCCTGGGCTTTCATAGTCCCTCCCTTTGAATTTTCTACATGCATATACCACAAAAAACAGAGGTTCGAGGTGGCGCTAACCCGGCTTGGCATCCTGAAAGGAATGACTTTCTCTGGAACAGCAGACCTGGGGAGTGTTGCTGGTGGGCCAAGGGCAGCTGGCAGCTTCCAGAGACCCTGGTGCACAAGGCAAGGGTGGTCATCAAAATCAGGGTAAGCGTCTTTATAAACCACACGCATTGTCCTTGGGTAGAAAAGCCAAGAGCTGGAGCATGTCACTGACCTTTTCTCAGCTGCAGTGGATCCTTAATCCCCTGCGACACAACTTCAAGGGGCCCCCACCCAGTGGAGTGCTGGCCCGAAACCAGGCTCATTTCCCACCAGTCCACCATCATCCACTTGGGTGAGCAGGCATGCAGGGAAGACGCATGTCATGTCGGTCGGTCATCTGACAAGCCCAGCTGGCCTTCATCAGCAACCTATCCCTTAGGCGGACTGTCACCCTCTCTCTCTCCAGCTCTCTTTAGACCTACTGGCAACTGTCGAAAGCTATAGATGATTGTTCTGAGCTATATTTTTACAAATTTAACCCAACGCAAAGTGAATTCTAATTTGTTTTTAGACTTATCCTTCATCCACAATTAAATCCATGGGGATTCACACTGTGAGATATTAAAGGACTATTCTAGTGACCGGTAGGTACTGAGCGAGGTGTTTGTAAAAACAAAAGGTGGGGATGGGGGATAGGTAGACTCTTAACACCCAGGCCATTTCTTTCCCTTCACTCAAGTACGCTGTCCCTAAGCAGGTTGACTGCCTAATGACTGCCAGCGTGCTGTGTGGACCAAGTCACTAGCTGTGGCCAGTGTCAGGGTCCTAGCACTTTTACTGGGTGCCCCACCTGTAATGACACATACCGTCCTGGAAAGGGCGCTGTGTCCTTCGTCTCCATGGTCAGCTGACCCAGCTGGAGGAGGGGCACCCTTGGCTGGTGTTGGGGTCAGAATGGAAAGCTAAGTCTAAAACTGAGAATAAGAAGCGAGGTCCACTCCCAGGTGGCCATGAATCTGTTTAAGGAAACCTGGCCGGTGCAATCACAGAAACAGGAAAAAGACCCCAAGCTAGGAAATGCTATTTGGGGTAGGAACGGCCCTCACCTACTAGGACAGTCCTGTTCCTGTACAAGAACAGGAGTTGGTCCAAACCGTAGGCTACACACATCACAATTGTTTTTGACCCTCAGCAGCTTTTGTACTCATCTAAAATATTCAAGTTACCCTTTCACATTTGGGTCATTCACAGAGCTCCTCTCATTCTGAGTTCCTGCTAACTATGCACAACATCTCAGAGGATGGCATACAGAACTATTTTTCTAACCGTAGCACAGGTAATTTGGGGGTGGGGGAGGCTTGGGATATACTTAAATGTGGCAAATGACTTCCCTTCCACCTTGAGGGATGAAAGGGATACTATGCACTTGAATTTTCATTCACCAGTGGATAGCTTGTGCCAGAAAGAACACACATCAAATAGTCAAAAAAGCAAAATCGATCACTTGCTTAGTTTAGGGGCTCACTGAAGGGGGGTTACCTTGTCTAGAAACACAGATACCTGCAAATAGAATGTAAGCTGATTTCTTGGCAAGCAGATCTTATAAGCCCTTTGAAATGTCCTGGGCAGCACAATGCCTAGGTCCATATGGTTAATGTAAGTATAATTAAGTAGTGAAATGGTATGGTCTATACCTACATGCTGATAGTGTATACCTGTATGTGTGGGGATTTGCTAATATAACCGTTCCAATAAAAATCTATTGACAAAGCTGCTTTGGCCATAATGGTAATCTGTATCCGCGAGGACCCCCTTGGTTGCAAGTGACAGAAACCCCACCCAAACTGGCTTGAGCAAAAGGTGACCTTAGTGGCTCCCAAAAGCTAAAATGCCAGGGCTGTCCTCACGTCACTTGCAGCACGGGTTAGCCCGCAAACACGGACACCAGGACACACTTGCTAGCTCCCCCCCAGGGAGGCTCCAGGCTCGGGCGTAGGGTGGCAGTAGCTCCATCAGCATGGGAGCTGGGCTCCTTCCCCAGGAGGCAACCCAGACCGGAATGGGCATCTCCTTGAGCCTGACTGGCTTGGTTGGAGGCCTGTGGCCCTCTCCCTGAACCAGCCACTGTGGTCACAGAGTTGATGTGTGCCAGTGGCCGAGGCCAGCATGAGCTTCACTTTTGCAGCCATGGAGTGAATGTGGCTTTCTCTGAAAGATGGGAGCTGAGAGTTCTGAAGGTGGGGTTTCCTCAACAAAATCATGATGCTGCACACGAAGAAATGGATGCTGGGACAAAAGCAGCAAATGTCCAACATGTGTAGAAAAGAGTTGGTACCCAAAAAGATCTGGACATCACTACCACCTCTGCCCTCACTAGTATGAACTCGGCAGGTAATTTCTTCTGCCTGGATTTCAGTTGTATCGTCTCTCATGTAGAGATCATAAAATACCTCATGGCGTTAACATGTGGAGATTAGAGTTTAAGGAATGTAAGAAGTAGGCTTAATATCACTTATCCAGTAACAATCTAGTATTTAGAATATATATGGGGCATCTGGGTGGCTCAGTCATTTAGGTGTCTGTCTTCAACTTAGGTCATGATCCTGGAACCCTGGGATCCAGCCCCACGCTGGGTTCCCTGCTCGGCAAAGAGTCTGCTTCTCCCTCTGCTCCTTACCCCACTTGTGCTCTCTGTCAAATAAATAAAATCTTTTTTTAAAAAAATAGAATTATAAATAAATCTCTTTTTTTGAATTATAAATAAATCTTATAATTCAACAATAAAAAGGCAACCCAATTGAAAAATGGGCAAAGCATATGAATAGGCATTTCTCTATTGAAGATATGCAAATGACCATCAAGGACATGAAAAGATACCCAACTTCATAAGTCATTAGGGAAAGGCAGATCTAAACCACATAAGATACTACTTCCCTAAAGTGGCTATGTGAAAAAAAGATAGGCAATAACAAATGGAGATACAGAGAAACTGCAAACCTCACCCATCACTGGTGGGAATGTGCAATGGTGCAGCTGCTTTGGAGAACAGTTTGGTGATTTCTCAAAAAGTTAAACATAGAGGCGCCTGGGTGGCTCAGTTGGTTAAGCATCTGACTCTTGATCTCAGTTCAGGTCTTGATCTCAGGGCTGTGAGTTCAAGCCCCACGTTGGGTTCCACACCAGGCATGGAACCTACTTAAAAAGAAAAAGAGTTACACAGCTTTACCACAGGACCCAGCAGTTCCCCTCCTAGAAACATAGCCAAGAGAACTGAAAACATGTTCACATAAAAACATTGTTCATAATTGCCAAAAAGGGGAAACAACCCGAATATCCAACTGATTAATAGATCAACACAATGGGGTGTGTTTCTACAATGGAATATTATTCAGCCTTAAAAAGGAATGAGGACTGATACCTGCTACAACATGAACCTTGAACGCATTCCAGCAAGTGGAAGAAGCCAGACACAAAGGCCACATAATGTGTATTATTTCATGTTTGGGACATGTCCAGAATGGGCAAATCCAGAGAGACAGAAAGAGATTCATGGTTGCCAAGGGTGGAGGGGGTTGGGGAATGGAGAGTGATTACTAATAGGTAAGAGGTTTCTTTTTCTTTAAGATTTTGTTTATTTATTTGCCAGAGAGAGAGAGAGAGAGAGAGAGAGCGCACAAGCAGGAGGAGCAGCAGGCAGAGCAGGCAGAGGCAGAATCAGGCTCCCTACCGAGCAAGGATCCCCATGCGGGACTTGATTCCAGGACTCTAGGATCATGACCTGAGCCGAAGGCAGCAGCTTAACTGACTGAGCCACCCAGGCGTCCCTAAGAGGTTTCTTTTTGGAGTGACGGAATTAGTGGTAATGATTGCACAACTCTGTGAATATACTAATACTGAATTGTGCACTTTAAAAGGATGAATTTTATGCAACATGAATTATATCTTAGAAGAAGGGGGAAAATGAAGTAGGCTTAGCACAGCCTAAGTGCTCAATAAATGTTTGTTTGTTCTTTTCCTTCTTATAAAGCATAGTTATCAAAAGGTGATCAGCAGCATCAACATCACCTAGGAACTTGCTAGAAATGCAAACACTCTGAGGTGGGGCCCAACCATGTGTGTTTTTTTTTTTTTTTTTAAGATTTTATTTATTTGACAGACAGATCACAAGTAGGCAGAGAGGCAGGCAGAGAGAGAGGAGGAAGCAGGCTCCCTGCTGAGCAGAGAGCCCGACGTGGGGTTCGATCCCAGGACCCCGGGATCATGACCTGAGCCGAAAGCAGAGGCTTTAACCCACTGAGCCACCCAGGCGCCCCTCAACCATGTGTGTTTTAATAAGCCTTGCGTTTGATTCTGATGCATGCTCAAGCCTGAGAAAGAACAAAGTAACCATTTACCACCTCCCAGGGTGTTAACAAGTACTCCAAATTCCTAAGGGTAGATTACTCCCCAGAGAGCACACTATCAATGTAAGCTTCCAAGGTCTTAGGGGGAAATGGCCTCTGCATCTCAATTCAGTCTCAAGCAATATTTCAGAGGACTTTTGATTACTCTGGCTGTCCACCATGAAACTGCCTACTTTACCTCCATCTATCATATTGGATTCTTGAATGCCCGTGACAGAAACCCAATGGGCAACCAGCTTAAACTTCCAGGATGATCCCAAAGTGCCCCTTTCCCTCTGCCCTCCTTCGGGGTCCTGGCAGGCTCAGGCCAGCAGCCTGATCCTGCCACCCAACTGGCCCGTGGACATTCTGGATTGCCCCAGAGGGAGTTCACAGCTCCCCCTTTCCCCAAAAGGGTCAGTGTTGGGGGTTTAGCGCCGGGAGAGCAGGGACCCACATCCCCCAAGGGTGGGGGTGGGTAATGCTGCCCTTGCCTATGCAAAAAAACCCGAAGTCCCAGGGTCAGCCCTGTCCCCGAACCCTACACCACCCAGCCCCAGTGTCCAAATCTGTCAGGTGAGTGAACTGCAGGGATTTCTGAGGATCCTGCCAGCTTCGGCGCTCCGGGCGGTTCTCCTAGTCTCCCGCCCGAGTGTCAGAATTCTGAGAATGACGACAATCTTCTCCACCCGTCCCCAGCAGCCCTTTGCAAAGTCAACACGCCCTGGGGTGCGCAGCACAATCAGCCGAAAGTGTTTTTGCAAAGGCTATTTCTACATTTTCTCCGTCCCCACAAGCCCCTGGACTGGTTTTCTGCACGACCCGTTCCTGTGGCCTGGGCATTCGGCCATTCTGCCCGTGTCCCCGGGGCTGGCCCGTCGCTCTTAGCTGAGTCTGCAGCGGCCGGGCCTGGGCCAGAAGGCGGTGGACACGGCCGGGCCACGCCAGCCAGTGACGCGAGGCCAGGGGCGGGGCGGGCGGGGCCCCGGGAGGTGCGCGCGCCCGGCGGGCCCGGAACCCGCGTGTGTTGGTCCGCGCGCCCGCCAGGGGGCGCCGCACGCTCGGCCCGCCCGCCCCGCCCCGCCTGCTGGGCTCCCGCGGCAGCGACGACGGCGGCGGCGGTGGCGGCGGCGCTTCCGCCTGGCGGGCCTCGGCCCGGTGCGAGCGGCCCCACGATGTGGCTGGGCCCGGAGGAGGTGCTGGTGGCCAACGCTCTGTGGGTGACGGAGCGGGCCAACCCCTTCTTCGTGCTGCAGCGGCGCCGCGGCCACGGCAAGGGTGGCGGCCTCACGGGTGAGGGGCGCGCGGCGGTCGGGCCTGTGGCGGCGGGCCGGGCTGTGAGGGCGCGCCGGCGGCGGCGGGGGGCCGGGCCGGGCGCGGGGCGCAGGGGGAGAGGGCCGAGGGGGTGTCTGCGAGGCGGGGTGGGGGGGGACGGGGCCGCGGCCAGGAGGCGGGGGCGGGGGCGCGCCGGGGGCGCGGGCCTAGGACCGGGGGAAGGCGAAGGTGCTGTCGTTGGAAGGGTGGTGGGTGACTGCGGCCGACCCAGGGCGCCCAGGGGAAAGCTGGCAGCGGCCTCTGCCCGGACGCGGCGCCCGTGAGCTCCCTGGGACTTAGCCCAGGCGCGTGCAGCCTCCTGGAGTGGGATTCACAGCTGAAAGGCGGCGACGCCTCCTCGGGCTTCGTCCTCTGCCTCAGTTTCCCCAAGTGCCTCTGAGCGGCCAAGTGACAGAAGCACATATTCTCTTTTGCCTCTTTCCTTCCCCCCAAAATTGCCCTTTGAGCGAGATCAGAGGTCCCCCGAGCTGCTGCTGGCCTCAGCCCCCATCCTTCCGGTCGGTCTCTCCTCGCCCACCTTTCGTGCTTCTTGGTGACCGGGAGCGGCAGACGCAGGCCGTGCCTGATTACCAGAGTTGGCTGTTCTGGTGAGCCAGCCAGGGTGCCCTTTTGTCCACCTGGGCAGTACCGGTAACGGTGGACAGGCACTTCATGAAATCGTGTGACACCTGGGATCCAGGGAAGGCCCATGTGGCGTGCCCTCTGCAGGTGTGATCTGAGGTCCCTCTTGCTCCAAGCCCGTTGTGGCCACACCCCCCACTCTCGAGCTGGGGCAGTCTGGGGGCCAGACCAATCAGTGGCCCATTGTGGCCATGCAAGACAGCGGGCGCATCTTCCAAGTTACCAGCAGCAATTTCTGTGAAACATCCTGATTTGAAACATTAGCAGTGAATACAGTCCTGCCAGATGCAGGCAGAAGTTTCCTGTGGATGTCCTCTGCCACCCTCTCTGGAGCCACACCTCCTAATGTGGAAGACACTGTCCCTTTCCTAAGAAAACTTGTTCCCTTGACTGCCTGGGGCTGCCTCCCCACAGCCTCAGGAATCCCAAGAGCCAGCGCTGGACCTGCATCCTGGACTCGCTGCTCAGTGGAGGTGAGACAGCAGCCCCTCTGGACAGTCTGAACAGTGGTCAGCCTCAGAAGCTACTGCAAGCCAGAGCAGGAAGACGAGGCATAGTGCCCAGAACCTTTTGTTACATTGCACCAGCGTACCAGTGTGTCCAGTCTGGTCAGTGCACTTCCACCAGCTTGTTCGGTTTTCAGTGCTTCTGAGGATCATCTCAGAGGGTGGCTGGGACCCTCTCTGCACAGAAGGCCCTTCCCACCTCATGCATCTCTCTGTGTCCGCCAGGATGGAGCCCAGCCCTCCCTACCCCACCCCAGGAACCACTCCTTCAACTTCCCATTCCAGTTAGGTTTGGTGAGTCCTGCCTGGGCCTCTGCCTGGCCTTCCCTGTGCCATCATAGGCATCATGGCCTCCTGTACCCCATCTTCCCCAAGGGAGGAACAGTTAGTGATGTGGTTTTGTTCAGGATGGCTTTTACAAACAGACACGAGCCTGGATCTTTCAGTGAAGAGTCTGAGTATAAGAGGGGCCTGGGTGGCTCAGTCAGCTAAGCATCTGCCTTCGGCTCGGGTCGTGATCCTGGGGTCCAGGGATCGAGCCTCACATCAGGCTCCTTGCTCAGTGGGGAGCCTGCTTCTCCCTCTGCCTGCTGCTTCCCCTGCTTGTGCTCTCTCTCTCTCTGTCAAATAAATAAATAAAATCTTTTTTTAAAAAAAGGGGGAAGAAGAAGGAGGAAGAGTCTGAGTATGATGAGATGGTCTGCCCACGAAAGAGCTTTCAGGTCTCGAAACATGGATATGCCAATAGAATAAGCATTGAAATAAAGTTTCCAAGACCAGAAGAGAAACCCCAACAGGAACCATGAAAAAAAGTTTATTCTACACACTGATAAAGCTTGAATATATGCCACTTTAATGACTATGTAGAGAGACATTTTAGAACATTTCAGTAAAATAGGCGAGATTACAGGCTCCTAACTTGGGTGTATGCGATGAGTACCTTCTTTTGTAATTGTAATTTTATTTGTTCAAGACTGGGGAGGGAAAAAAATAATTAAAAATGGAATATGAAATGAAAGTGTTATATTCAAGTTAATACAATCAGTAAAAATTATTCTGACATCAACAGGAAAATGGTAACAGACTATTTCCAGAGCATACCAAAAGCAGCACTTCATCAAAGAGGAAAACATAAATTCCAAATAGGAACAGTGAACAGATTTTCAGAGAGCTTGATAATTCACTTAACGAAGAGGAGAGAATCAAACACAGCGGTAAAAGGCAGACATCTCCTCTGATTTGTTGGGGGAGATGGTGTCGTTGACAAAGGCTGTACGTGAGGAGAAGGAAAATCTGAAATGCTCTAAAATGCTTCAGAGGTGGAAAACACTGGATAAGTGTTTTCCCAAATTGGACAGTTCTAAAAATTGCTGTGTCCTCTTCAGTCATGACTTTTGAAGCCACAAGGAACTTTCTTAACACTTCCCAGAATAAAAATTTGTGATTACTTGGCAGAGGAAAAACTACATTATCTTCCTGTTGTTGATAATGGAAAATGATACTATAAAATCATCGTCTTACTTTTTTTTAAAAAGTGGGCAGAGTACATGGCCAAAAATGTCGGGAAAATGTATCTTAAGAGATGTGTCTGGCAGTTAATAAAACATACTGTACTCTTTGTCTGGATTTTGTGATATCCATGGTGTTGTTTTTGTCTTTAATTTGTGACAGTTGTACTTTCTCATCTTTGAGAATTTTGAAAAAATTTTTGAAAAAAATATTTAAAATAAATTTAAAAATTAAAGAACAACCTAATTTTTCCTAAAAAGGGCCTTCCAGAATGGTTTAAGCTTATAAAGAAGGCTCCCTAAAACCTGCCTCAGCCCCTGCCTCCAAGTGTTTGTGAGTCTGGGGAGTGAGCAGAAACTGCCAGGAAGAAGTGGGAGGGGATTTTTCCATAGGCCTTAGAGGAAAAAGAAGTCCTTTGGTGGATGAGGGGGGTGCCAGCTGTGTCTCCGTCTGGGCCGGGGCATCAAGGGCAGTGCCACTGTTTTGGGCAGCCTCCAGGGCTCAGCTGTGAGCGTGGCCCTCCCTCACCCTCTTCTCTCTGCCCTGCCCCCAGGTCTTCTCGTGGGCACCCTGGACGTGGTGTTGGACTCCAGTGCCCGCGTGGCCCCTTACCGAATCCTGCACCAGACCCAGGACTCGCAGGTCTACTGGACAGTGGCGTGTGGTAGGTGCTGGGTAGGGCCTGCTGTGGACGAGTGGGGGGACCCCGGGAGGAAGGGGACACAGCCTGCATTCCTGGGCTGGATGTTGCCTCTGGAGAACCCAGTGCTGCCTTTCCTTCAGCCCACATGGCCAGGCTGGCATCCCGCTTAGGAAGGCAGCTCAGAGGGCGCCTGGGTGGCTCAGTAGGTTAAGCCTCTGCCTTCGGCTCAGGTCATGATCTCAGGGTCCTGGGATCGAGTCCCGCATCGGGCTCTCTGCTCAGCAGGGAGCCTGCTTCCCTTCCTCTCTCTCTGCCTGCCTCTCTGCCTACTTGTGATCTCTGTCTGTCAAATAAATAAATAAAATCTTTAAAAAAAAAAAAAAAAGGAAGGCAGCTCAGATGGTCATGGGCACCCTGTGGACAGTCATGGAAATGTGCAGTGAGCATCTTGAGTCGCCCGACACTCGGGTTCCCAGCCCAAGGGGGACAATACATCCTTCTGCTTTCTGGCAGTCGTCAGACTATAAAACAGGGGTCCTTTCTGCAGTCTTTGAGCCATACTTTGGGCATTTTGTAGGTTTTGTGGGTGGTTTTGCTGTTGCCAGTGGCCCCAAGTGGGGTGCCAAGGTGCCAGTTGTGTCCTCAGCACAGACATGGTACTGGGCCTCCTGGAGAGAGGTCGTGTGTTTGGGAGGCTCTGTTCAGGCCCGAGTTACAGCCGGTGCCGCTGGCCTCAAGTGCGATGGGAGGGAATTAATATATATGAAATAAGGCGCCTTTAAAGAGAAGGCTGCGTGAAACACAGTCATGGACTGATCGGTTGATGGAGACGTTGTGTGACCCCACATTTTCGGGAGCATAGCCGTCCCCACAGCTCCCCTGGGATCCGTCCTGGCCTGTTCCATGTTCCAGGAGACGTGATGGAATGCAGCTGCCGCCAGTAATGACAGCGGTGGCTGTCCTCCCGGGCAGAGACACACACCACCCTCCCAAGGTCTGGGAAGAGGTCCCCGTCAGCCCGTACTGGCCTTGCTGAGGTCACTTGGACACATTCACGGATACACTCAGATAGCACTTCCTACAGGCCAGGCACTTAGCAAATCTCCCAAGAACTTCAGAAGGTGGAACTTTGTTGGGGGGGGTGGTTTTCTATTTTGAAGATGAAGCAGTGGCCCCGAGGGGGTTAGGAGGCCTGAGAAAGGTGACAAGAGCATCCACAGCTGGGATCCTAGCTTTGGAAGTCAGCCTCCTCTGTGGTTGGGGGTGGGTCTGAACGGAGGTGCCCTTTCCCCTGTGTATGAATCCAAGTCTGGGTTTGCCCACGGCCAAGTGGGGCATGGCAGGACCGGTGCTCCTGGTTCCAGAGCCTGCAGGAGAGAGGGGTTTCCATGGGGTGGGGCCCAGGGAGATTGGTGTGTGCTTGGGCTAGAGCCAGAGACGTGAGTCTAAAACAGGCCCTCGAGATTTCCCTCTGTCTCCCTGATGTTCTTTCTCAGGGAACAAATCTGGAGGCAGTGAGGGAGGTGGGAGGCCACGCTAGAGAGCCTTAGTCCTTAGCCTCAGGCCACATGCTCCCAGCTGCTGCAGCTTCTATCAGGCCTCCCAGCCCTGCCCTGACCTCTACTGGGCACGCCCCTCCCCTCCAGCTCTGCCAAGCCAGGTTTGGTCATGCCTACACCTGCCCAGTGAATCCCGACTCCTTAGCCTGCCCCTGAAGGCCTTTCGGGATCAGCCCGCCTCCATTCCTGTCCTCCCCTCAGCTCACACCTGGCCTGCAGCCAGACCAGACAGACATTCACGGGACCCGAAGTTCCCAGCCACACCTGTCTTGGTCCCTGTGCCTGGTGTCCCCCCCCACATCCACCTAACCTACCACTCTGTTGAGACCCCGCCCGGGTGTCAGCTCCTATGGAAAACCAGATTCCCCAGACCCAGACATCCATCTTTCCTTCTTGCTCCCCTGGACTTGCCGTGTCTTTATCAGCATCTCATACACTGCAGGCTCACGGGCTGTCCCACTCGACTCGCAGCTCTCTGGGGCGAGGGTAGGCAGCCTCGGTTAGGATTGTGCTTTGCTTACTTCCCAGCTCTGTGACACTGGGCCACTTACTTAACCTCTCTGTGCCTCAGTTTCTTCCTGTGAAATGAAAATAATGGTCCTGTCTCCAAGATTCTCTAAGAAATAAACAAGAGACATCACAAAAGGGTCTGAAAGCCAAAATAGCACTTTATAATAATTAGCAGTTACATTTTTTATAGTCTCTGGACCTAACACACAGAGATGGCATAGTTTGTGTTCAGTTAGTGCTAAATGAAGACTGAGTTACTGCTAACTAATAATTCTTTTAAATGCACACATATAAATATTTATAATCAAAATGCACACAGATCCACACAGGTAGTGTGGACAAGATTTCTTCTGTTTGAGGTTGCCAGGAACGCGAGTGTAAAAGAGAATGACATGCTTGAGTTGCAGTGCTTGCAGATTTAACTTCCAAATTCAAACGTGGGATCTTCGCAGAAGAAGAGGGAAATCCCTTCTCCCAGCAGCTAGACCTTGGCCTTTGTACACCAGGGAAAGGAGGCCACATGAGAAGCCCAAAGAAAAATGGGGGGGACAGGTCATTTATGGATGATTGAAGGGGCTTGCCGGGGTCCCATTGATTGTGTGTTGTGGCTCACTGTAAGTCATATGATCCTGGGTTTTAATCGCCTTCACAGAGGCAGCCTCACGCTGGCCCACAGGAGAGGGGGAGGGCCCTAATTCAGAATGGTTATAGAGTAGTGAGCTCCCTGGGTAAAGGTAAAGAAACAATCACTCCTCACCAAGACACAGCTGGGCTGTGATATGTGCCAGAGCAATGAGCAAGTGCCCTGGACAGAGGAGATGGTAGGGACCAACTCGACCTAGCCAGGGTGGGCTCAGGAGTCTCCAGCAGGTGGAAGAGTATTGCCAGGTAGGGAAGGACGGGCTACCAGAGAATCAGGCAGCCTAGCAAAAATGTCTGTGGTCCACAGCCGTGTTGATCTTGTGTCTTTGCTCGGGCTCCCTCCATGTAGACATAGGTCACAGGGGATCAGCTGGGCCTTCTTGGCACTCTCAATCCATAGACTGTCCCACCCTGGGTCAGCTGGGAGGAGGCAGGGCCCTCCCCCTTCTACTTGTGTTCACTCCTTCAGAAAACAGCTCTTGAGTGCAAGGCCCCTGCCAGGCACAAGCAAAACCCCAGAGAGGCAGGGGAAGGCAGGCCAGGCAGAGACTTCCCTCACCCTTTGCTTCTCCTCCTGGGGGGCCCTTTTCCCAGTTCCGGGGGTGGGGGCAGAGAAAACAGCCACCCCGCCCTTTGGGAGTGGTGGTGAACTGCCTTCTCTGAGTTTTTCCATTACCAGTGGACTTGTTGTGCCCTGCAGGGCCCCTTCCTGAGGAGCACAGGACCACCTCCGAGGCGGGACAGACACAGGGGCCCAGCCAGAAGCTGACGGGGTCAGGCAGGGCTTCCCGGAGGAGGCAGGAGCAGGGCTGGGATGTGAGCAGGGATGGGGAGGAGAGGCTGCAGGCAAAGACCTGGGTGGCTGCATCTGGCTTCAGAGAGGGGGTGAGAGCCTCTAGTATGTGCAGCAGGAGACCAGCCGGCCAGGGGGCCAGAGTCCTACAAGAAGGAACTGTCTGGAGGACTTCATTCCCTTACACCAAGTCTGTGTCTGGTTAGTCCCCTGCATACCAGAGACCACAGGAAATCCTTTATCCTGAAGGAAAATCGTGACAACCTAGCAGACCCACAGACCTACAGACTGCTTCTGGAAGGGCATATGGGGAATAGTGGCCACTCTTCTGTGGTGTTAGGGGAGGTGCAGGCCTTACCTTGCACATGACTGCCATTCTGCCCGAGTTATTTTCGGGTTCACCGGGACCATTCATGACTACTGTCATGTACCCATACAGAATGCTGGAGGAAGGAAAATAGAAAGCAGCCTCAAGATTGTAGTGTCTTGGGTAGAGCAAATTAGGTCATCCATGTTAGCCTCCGAACTTATGTTTAAGGCCTGGTGAGTGTAATGATTTTCCTCTTTACTCCACCAAACCTCCCCCAGGTTCTTCCCGCAAAGAGATCACCAAGCACTGGGAATGGCTGGAAAATAACTTACTCCAGACGCTGTCCATCTTCGACAATGAGGAAGACATCACCACCTTTGTCAAGGGCAAGATCCACGTAAGGTCCACCTTTTCCACTTCTGGTTCCCATGCCCGGCTCGGGGTGGGCAGTGTTGGCCTGTGTCATCTCATTTACTCATCAGACAGGGTGGTGTGGCCCTCATCTCCCTTTAATAGCAGCGAAGGCAACCGTGTGCTCCCATTCTGCTCCGGGAAGGGGCGTTTGATTTAACTCATTGCCAGGCAGGGCCTTTCCTCTCAGGGCGGGCCCGGGGTCAGCCTGCACTTAGCCACGACTTCCTGTCCCCTGCAGAGGATCTTAGAGCAAGCAGGGGTCACGCATCGCTGATGGTCCGTCCCACAGAACAGGGAAATGCTGGAAGTACCAGGCTAGCCGGAGGTACATTTCACTTAGGAAATTACAACTGCATGTGCCTCTGATTCAGCCTGTCCCTTGCCTGGTGTTGGTCCCACAGCATAGGCACATGTGCAGGGCGACACATGGGTCCCAGGATGCTCCCTACAGTGCTGGCAGCAGAAACAGTACCTCCAGGCTGAGGTGGGGAGGGGAAGTAGCCGCAGCCGATTCCTCAGAGCCAGAGCCGAGCAGCTTGCTGGCCTGGCATTTATCGAGCACTTCCTACCGAGTCCTGCACCCAGCTCATCCAGTTCAGTCACATGCAGTACACTGCATGGGGTGTGTTACAGCTGTAAAAACTGGAGCCGTGTGTCAAAACCCACAGGGATGCTTCAGCTTCTCTTCAGGAGCTCATTCATGTGGTAACGAGCCTCTACCTGAGAACACAGGCCTGTGCATCGTCTTTCTGTCCCGTGATTTTGCCTTAGATTAGGTTTCTTGGAGGGCTTTTACTGGGTCCAAGTTTAGCCGTGCAGGGTTGCTTTGGCCAGGTCCCCGTGACTTCATTATTCCGGAACCTTCTAGATGCAGGCAGACGGCGCGAGCTCCTTGGCTCTTCCTTGTGCACTTTGAGGCTCCAAGCAGGACCCACATCACCTTTGTAGCTCCATGAGAAAAGGCAAGGAGAGCAGAGGCAAGTCTCCCTTCTCCCAGTGAGCAAGCTGGGCAAGAATAATAATAATAATAATAATAAAACAACATTATTGTATGCTTCTTGCACGCCAGACCCAAACAAAGTCACCAACAGAATGGAAAAAAAATTTCTCCATGACACATGGGTTAAAGAAGAAATGCGCGTTAGAAAATATTTAGAACCGAATGATCCTCAGAATGCCACGGCATATCCGAATTTGTAGGCTGCGGCAAAAGGAGGACACAGCAGGACATTCGAAGGCTTAAATCTTAGGAGGAGAAGAGAGGGTGGAATTTCACAACCCAAGCTCAGTAAGTTCAATAAGTTTGCATGTCTAAGCCCAGAAATGAGGAAATCCGAAGGAATTAGTACAGGGCAGAAGTTAACTCCATAGGAAACGAGAGAACGGTGCAGAAAGATAACAGGTTCGGGGAATGACCTAAGACATAAGCAGACCTGTGGCAAATGGGACGCAGGACCAAAGCGGGAAGCCTCAACCCAGTAGGGTTAGGAGGGAACTAGGAGGAGCACCTATAAAAAAGCAGAGTTTTAGAAAAGAGAAAAATGCCCTGAACAGCTTCGAGCCAAGAAATCCAAGAATTTAGACAACACGGATACTTTCTCACAATAGGATGCGTTCGTTTCCATCACTGCTTGCCACAAGTTCCCATACGCTTCGGGCCCCACACAGGTGCATTAGCTGGGAGTTCTGGAAGTCAGCAGAATACAGCAGGTCTCGACTGAACGCCAGGTGTGGGCAGATGGGGCTCCTTCCGGAGGCTCAGGGCGGGGAGGACCTGTTTCCCCACCAGTTCCTTTTACAGGGCCGCAGGTCTTCCTCAGTTCTGAGCCCCTTCCCTCATCTGCATGCCAGCAGCATGGCACCCTAGATCACGTCCTCTCTCTCCCCACTCCTGTCCTCTCATTCCCTCCATGGCTCTGACCCTCCTGTGTCTTGACAAGGACCCTGGTGATGATATACTGGGCTCACCTGAATCATCCAGGGCCTTCTCCCTGGTTCAGAATACATATGTTAGCACATCCGCAGAGCTCTTTTTGCCACGTAAGGTAACCTGTGCCCCAGCTCTGGGGTTTGGGCTGTGGACATCTCTGGGGAACTCTTATTTGGCCTACCATGTAATATAACTAAAACTGGGACTCAGGAAGCAGTAAGAAAGCTGAATATGCCTGAAACTATTAAAGAAATGGACTCAGTCATTTAAAATCAACCGAGTAATTTCTGCAGTCCCGTTCAGTCAGCCAACAAACCAAATCCGAGCTTTGTGAGCCAGGCCAGCTCATTCCCATTGGTAGGGACCATTCCTCCTGCCACACTGTTCCTAAAGGGTAAGGCGTTGGGAAGAGGGGCCCCAGGAGATCGCAGAGGGAAAGGCAGAGCAGGAGAGGTCAGCCCCTCTACACCCTGCTTCGGGGTCGCAGCTGCAGGGAGAAGGGAAGAGGGGGCTTCCGACTGAGACCCAGGAAGGTGACAGAGGCAGCAGGGTGTGGGTGACAGCCCATCCGCGCTCCACCGGGGGGCCTGCTTCCCCAGCCTCCCAGTAGGTGGGACAGGGCAGCAGAAGACAAAGGTGGGGCCTTAGTAACAAGGCAGGCACTTTGCAACCTCGGGCCCTCACCCAGGCCCCTGGCTATCCGCCCTGCCTCTGGATGGAGGGGCAAGAGGCCACCAGGAGGCCTGGTGGGAGCAGTAGGCCAGGCCCCAAACACTGCCCTTGAGTTACTTTCATTTATTGAGGAATCATCCTCCTGGAAAATCTGCATGTGTTTTGAGCCAAGGGTGCTAAGAACATCTTTTACCTCAAGAGGTTTTGGGCTGGCTCTGTGGCCCAGGGTGGTATCTCTGGGCATCCTGAGACCAGGGAAGATGCCGGCAGAGCACAGCATGGCTATGTCCTGAGCTGGGAGGGGCCTGCAGCTGGTCTGGGGGTGGGGTCAAGAAGCAGGAGCCCCTGGTATATTGAGGGAGTGGGGAGAAAGTCAAAGAAATACAGAGCACCCTTTTCATGAGAAAAGCACTTCACTGAATGTTGCCGCAGCTGGATGCCATTTGGGTAAAGAAAGAGGGAAAGAGAAAACCATGTGTTTGCGCAAAGGAACGTTGGTGCCCGCATGTCCGAAGGGAACCAGCAGAGTGGGCAAGCGGGAGGCTCCATGCTTACTGAATACACTGTTGTACTCGGTGTTTTTTACCACATTTATTACATTTTCCAGAAAGTTGACATAGAAATAAATGTTTATTTGAAAAGTCCCTACTTCCGGTCAGCCATGCTGGAGGGATTATCAGCTCAGGGGTTGAGGGAACCTGCCTGGCATCTGTCCCACCACGTGCCTCGGCCTCGCCAGCCTGTGGCCCTGGGGCCAGCGTCCAGGAGTCCTGGGTCGAGGCACCTGCCCCCCCCCGGCCTCCCCCACTGCCAGGGTCTGCCAGAATCAGTCCCCTTGTCCCCCTGCAGGGCATCATCGCAGAAGAGAACAAGAACCTGCAGCCGCAGGGAGATGAGGACCCTGGGAAGTTCAAGGAGGCTGAGCTGAAGATGCGGAAGCAGTTCGGGATGCCCGAGGGGGAGAAGCTGGTCAACTACTACTCCTGCAGCTACTGGAAGGGCCGTGTGCCCCGGCAGGGCTGGCTCTACCTGAGCGTCAACCACCTGTGCTTCTACTCCTTCCTGCTGGGCAAGGAAGGTGAGCGGCCCCCAGACCCCTGCCCCCCAGCCGTCCCACCTCTCCCACCCGCCAGAGCTCCTGAGTTGCTTCCCCCCGCCATGGCCCCCTGATAATCTGCCCGTACACCACTTCCCTTCCCCAGAGGGTCTCCCTGAAACTCAGTGCACTTCCGTGGTTCACAGCAAGGAGGCCCTGATCTGAGGCAGGCAGGCACCTGGCCCACCTGCACCCACCGATGGGGTTCTTCCCAGAATGACGGGTCAGGGGCTCTCTGCTCTCCTTGAAGTCGGAACATTCTAGGTCCACTGCCATCCTTGAGCGGCAGAACATGGTGGAAGGGCCTTGCTGGGGGAAGCCCTGGCCTTGGGGCATAAGGCACAGTCCCCAGGGCAGCCACGCCACCCCCAGAAAGAGCTCTCAAGGTTTCAGTGCTTCCGAGCACAGTGAGGCCTTGCCCCACTGTGCACACACCTGTTGTACACCCTTCCCCTGCCTTCCTCCTACCTGGCACCTCCTCACGGGGCAGGGTCCCCTCTGGCTCACCTCCCTGTGCCCTTTATCACCCTTCAGCCATTTGTGGGGCAGATATTCCTCAGGGTGGGGTGCTAGTTTGGCCAGGGGTCCAGAGGAGACCCTTATGGCCCCCTCCTTGCAGGACCCCCGTCCCAGCACAACCAGGCTCAGGCATGGGGAAGGGGCAGGGGCCCCACTACGGTCCGTGATGCCCTCGGGTACGGTTCTCCTGGTGGGTTTCAGGCGCCGGAGCTGTTCCACTCTCTGGCCCATGTGACCCACCAGCCTGTGTCCTTGCTGGTGTCCAGTGAGCCTGGTGGTGCAGTGGGTGGACGTCACGAGGCTGGAGAAGAATGCCACTCTGCTCTTCCCTGAGAGCATCCGTGTGGACACGCGGGACCAGGAACTCTTTTTCTCTATGTTCCTCAACATCGGTGAGACCTTCAAGCTCATGGAGCAGCTGGCCAACCTGGCTATGCGGCAGCTGCTGGACAGCGAGGGCTTCCTGGAGGAGAAGGCGCTGCCCCGGCCCACCCGGCCACACAGAAACATCTCAGCTCTGAAGCGGTGCGCAGCCCCTTCGGGTGGGAGGGCCCAGAAAGGGCTGGTTGCCCATAGTTACAGGAGGGCACCATCCAAGGACGTCACTCTCCTTATGCCAGTGACGGGGTGCTTTTAGAACCTTCCAGAAAGGAAATGAGCAAGGGCCAGGACTTGACAGTGTCCATCAGGCTGTGCCCACCAGGCCCTGCTCAGGTGGCCAGCAGCCCCCGTGGCACTGGGGGGAGAGATACTTACAAGGAAAGAGCCACCAAGCAGGCCAAGAGCAGGGTGCCAGGCGGCCGCCTCTCAAAGTCATCGGGCAGGCGTGCCTTGGTGTCCATCCGCAGTACCATGGGTTTGAGCTCAGGAGGTGCTCGTCTGGGTGTCTCCATGGGGCCGGGTCTTCCATGGTGGCAGCAGCAGCCTCAGGGCAGAGGCGTGGGATAGGTGTGGGGTGCCTCTAGGCCCTGGGCCCCTGTCTGCCCTCAGCATCTAGCAGGTGACTTGTCAAACCCTGTCAAGCCTCTGGCTGTCCTCCAGAGCCCTCGGGGATCCAGGGCGTGGTGTTTGCTGACCGATCTCTGCTGGTCTTACAGATGTGTATTATGGTATCTGGCCATCTGCCAAGTGTGTTCCATTGAACTCTGAGATCCCTGGGCATGACTTGCTCACGGGAGGACCCCAAAGAGCCCGATCCCACATGGTAGCCCCCTTGCAGGCACACTGGCCCTGACTACTCTCCCCTTCCCCCTCTTACCCTGCCGTGCTTCCCCAGAGACCTGGATGCCCGAGCCAAGAACGAGTGCTACCGGGCCACATTCCGGCTGCCCAGGGACGAGCGCCTGGATGGCCACACAGGCTGTACCCTGTGGACCCCGTTCAACAAGCTGCACATCCCTGGCCAGATGTTCATCTCTAGCAACTACATCTGTTTCGCCAGCAAGGAGGAGGATGCCTGCCACCTCATCATACCCCTGCGGGAGGTGAGCTCCCAGCCCCCTCAGCCAGCTCTCCCCTGACTCCCCGGGGCACCTGGTGGAGGTCGCCAGCCCAGGCAGCCCTCCGGGGTTTGGTAGTGGGCACGTAGGGAGCACCTAGTGAGTCAGCAGCTTCCCTGAGCCTCTGCCTCGTGTCAGGCCCCTCCAGGCATGGGGTGAGCTGGATGCTCCCCCGGGGTCCACCTCTCCTCATGGGGAGACAGGCTGGGGTTTGGCATGCCAGGAGAGCTCAGCTAACTTTGGGAAAGACCTGTGCCTACCCTATCAGATCCCGGAGGCTTCCTGCAGGGGAGTGTCCCCGAGTCCTGCCTTCCTGGCCCAGCAGTTGGACTTTAGCAAAGCCACACTTTGGCTGGACTGGGAGGACTTTGACCCTGACCAGCCCCACCATGTCACTCTCAGAGGCCACCTCACTGTTCCTCTCCTGACACTTGTCTTGGCTGTGACTCAGACTCCAGCAGGGCTGCTGGAAGTCCACTCTCACCTGTGAGGTTGGGGATGGTTCTCACCTGTCAGCTCTCACCTGTCAGGGATGGTGACAGATCTCACCTGTCATAGGTAGGGGTCAGCTCTCACCTGCCACAGGTAGGGGTCAGCTCTCACCTGTCACTGGTAGAAGTCAGCTGTCACCTGTGAGGGATGGGGACAGATCTCACCAGTCACAGGCAGGAGTCAGCTGTCACCTGTCCCAGGGGTCGGCTCTCAGCAGTCACAGGTAGGGGACAGCTCTCATTTGTCGCAGGTAGGGGGTCAGCTCTAACCTGTCATTCTTTCCTCGGGTTTCTTAGGCTTCCACAGTGACCCTGATGGAAGCAAGGCCGTTTGTCCTATGCCACAGTGAGGGGTGTGGACAGTGAGGGAGAGGGCTCCCTCCCAGATGAGAAGCACTGACAGACCCCCCCCCCCCGCCCTCAGAAGGTCCCCAGGCCTCCTTTCCCTCATGGCCCAGCAGGGCAGATTGGCTGTTCAGCTCTGTGAAGCACAGTGAGGTGCTTAAGTTATAATCTAAATCACAGTGTCCTGATTTTATTAATGACCTGGAGTGATGAGATTTCCCCTTGCATTTACAAAGCCCTCCAGTTGTAGGTGCAGCGGTGATAGGTATGGGGTCAGTGAGAGGGGGTTCCTGTGTGCTGCCTTGTTTTCCCCAGGGAAGTCTAAGGCACAGGACTGGAAGGAGCCACAGCTCTAGAAGCTCCTGGCTGAGGGCTCAGGGCACCCCTGACCCTATATCTCCTGTTCCTGCTGGGCCGTGAGTCTGTTCTGGGCCAAGGCCTGGGGGTGGGTGCAGAGGTCTCCGTAGTCCTCAGCTCTGTTTCTCCTGATAACCCCGCCGTTTCTGATGGCAGAGAGCTCTGGCTGAGGCAGGGAGCAGGACTGACTTGGTCTCTGGGGTTGGGACTGAGGCCTGGAGCTGATGATCCTCACTGTGCCTACCAGGGGCCTTCTCAGGTCCTCCCCCTCAGAGCAGGCTCCACACCCATCTCCCACAGGCTCTGAACATCACGCCCCCAGATGTGCTCTTCCCATCGCTGCCTAGGGAACCAGCATTTCTTCCGTCCATCCGCTCAGCTGAAAAGCAGGAGCTGGCCTGGATGCTGACCTGGCCTTTTCCCGCGCCCCACCCGTAGCACATCCCTTTCCCACAGCTGTCCCCCCCCCCCGGCCAGGAGGGTGCTACCTGCCCCTGCCCCCCTCTAGTTCCCCTACCCTGACAGCAGCCCATGGAATTCAGAACATCAGTCAGCGCCTGTTGGTGCCCGGCCATGACCTGTGCACCTTCAGTGAACCGTTGGCCCCTTAGATCTCAGCTCCCATGCATGCAGACCTGTGCGCACACACACATGCACACGTGTACACACGCACACCTGCACACACTCACGTGCCCCACCCGTGCTCACTCTTGCACCAGTTTCTCCAGCCTGTCCTTGTCTGTCAGGCCAGCCCCTGCATGTCTGTTGTCTGTCTGCCCTCTCTGGGCTGCAGGCTGTGCAGAGGCATCCCATGAAAGCCTGTTCTGCAACCCCCATGCCTGTGATGCTGTGCACATGTCTCAAGGTCAGAGCCGGGCCTGGGGCTGCACCTGTCGGCCTATGCCAGGGCAGCCCATGCTTAGGCCAGAGCGTGGGCAGGGCTGCTCCCTGTGCTTCAGAGAGTAACTGGATGTCTCTGGGAAGCCGAATGGACTGGCAGCAGGGCTGGCGAGCTCACCTCGCCCATCCATGGGAGGACACCAGGCTGCGCATGCACATGACTTGCTCAGAGTTGCCCAGTGGCAAGCAGCAGACTCAACACAGGAACACAGTGGGGCCCAACCAGTGCCCCTGGCCCAGACACAACCACGGGAGGCCACTGTGCTCCCACGTGCACAGAGCTGATCAGCTTCCCGTCCCCAGACACTGACACCCGGTGCTTAATTTGCCTTTTCAGGTGACCATTGTCGAAAAAGCTGACAGCTCCAGTGTCCTGCCCAGCCCTCTGTCCATCAGCACCAAGAGCAAAATGACCTTCCTATTCGCCAACCTGAAAGACCGTGATTTCTTAGTGCAGAGGATCTCTGACTTCCTCCAGAAGATGCCATCCAAGCAGCCAGGAGGCAGCGGCGGGGGAAGGAAAGCCAGCACCGCGGACCCGGCCCCAGAGGTCAGGGGGTCCCTGGGAGCGCTGGGCCGGAGTGGTCAGGGCCAGGAAAAGAGACCGGGCAGCCATCAGCCTCCATGCTGCTGCCTGCCGTGGGCCTCAGGTGGGAGGGCTCCCTCTGGGTGCAGGATGGCAAACCTAAGCTACCCTGACTCAGGTGTTCTAGCCATACCTGTCTCTGCCCCCGCAGTCCTCCTGAGTGTCACCTGCCTGGCTCAAACCCCATTCATATAAGAAACCACCTCTGGCTTGACCAGCCAACCTCATGTCCATCCATTAGGAACTTCTGCCATACTATCGAGGCCTAGCCAGCTTGGGTTTATTTACTGGTATTTCTCTCGTCAATCTTGAACCTTTCAGGGATTTTCACAGGGAAAGATTTTTTTATTCTTTTTTTTTTTTTTTTTCAGTTTAATTTTCTTTGGCGGGGCGGGGAGACATCCTTTTTGAAGACTTAACTTCAATGTCATTATTGCGCCAACAAAATTAACAGTAATTCCTTGACATCAAATGCAGTTGACCTTTGAACAATGCAAAGGTAAGGGGTGCCAACCCCTCACACAGTCAGAAATCCGTGTAGAACTTGTGACTCCTCCAGAACTTAACTACTAACAGCCCACGCTGGACTGGAAGCCTTACTAAGCATTAGCAGTTGATTAACCTGGATTTGGTATATCACATGTATTATATACCGTATTCTTACAATAGCAAAAAAAATGAGATGAAAAAAATCGTAAGGGAAGGAAGACACATTTACAGCACTGTGTTTATCCAAAACAGGGGGCCTGCACGCTCAGAACTGGGCTACTCAGAGGTAGGAGTACTTGTGTTCACATTTCCACAAATGCAGGCCTACTTTTTACCGGTTGAGCACCATTGGCCTTGAAATGCACATAGGTCATAGGTAGGTGGCTGATATGTCTTTCAAATTCCTTTTGAAATTTTTGGAGATGTTTGCTCCATCTCTCTTTCTTGGAGTATTTTATGGAAGGAAGGGGGTCATTTGTGCTGTGGAGGGCCTCGCGATCTGGTTCTTCCTGACAGCATCTCTCTGGAGGCGTTTAGCGTGTTTCTCGGTCCTTGTCTAAATAATAGCAAAACCCAGATCAGATTCAGATTCACTTGTTTGTGCGTTTAGGGGGCAGGTCTGCTTGTAGGTGGGCTTGAGGACCTATATCCAACACCCACTCTTCTTGTCACATGCTGTTTCCAGCCCCTGACGGGCTTTGCATAGATGTGGAAATTCATCACTGCTGCAAGAGGGCAGCAGTCAGCTGGTGTCAGTCCTTCTGTTTATGAGCTGGAATCCGTCCCTAGGCAGAATCCCCATCATCGACTACTTCACTACTTGAGGCACAGTTCACCTAGGAAAGGCAGAGGAAATCTTTTATCCCTGCTTTTACTCACCAGTTGTTAGAATGAGGAGCTGCATTTCTAGTATTCTCCAAACGTGATCAAGTCACTTGCAATGTTCAGTTTGTGGTATAAATATGAACTTAGAGATTTAGGCAGTGTGATGTGCTTCAGTCCATGGCAGTGATTACCCTCATTTCCATCTGGGACCAGAGGGACCTCGCTGAGGTTGGCACAGCGGTGGCCATATCTAATTACTTCCTGGTATGACAAGGTATGTGTGCTGTGGGTCGGTCTGAGTTTGTGAAACCACTTCATGAGTAGAAGAGTCCTTATAAAGATCCACATAGCTGGCTTCTCTGAAAAAATCAGCAGCGTTGGCATTACGGGGTCCACATTCCCACCAGGTGGCATTGGACCTGAGCGGTGGCACATGCCTGACAGCTCCCCAGAACCCCACCTGGTCTGGCCCATGGAGGCCTTTGTATTTTCTATCCCCATGGTCAATGCTCAGTAAGCTGTTAAGTAGGTAGGGAAGGGATGCGGAGGGGCCAGACAGACTGCTCACTGGAGACATTGAGAACGGTCTCTTACAGGAAGGTAGGCTTGACCTGGGATTTCAAGAGAGTGAGTTTAGGTTGGGTGAAAAGGGACACAAGCAAGAATGTTGAGGCCTTCATGAGGCCCAACACGACAAATGACAGGGCCACCAGGCCAGAGTAAGCACAAACCCTGGGCCCCTTCTAAACGCTCACCATTCACCCAACATAGTTTTGGGTTGTTTTTTTGTTTTTTGTTTTTTTTAAGATTTTATTTATTTATTTTGAGAGAGAGAGAGAGAGCACGAGCAGGGGTTGGGACAGGGAACAGAGGGAGAGGGACAAGCAGACTCTGCGCTGAGTGGGGAGCCTGATGTGAGGCTCATTCCCATGACCCGGAGATCACAACCTGAGCTGAAACCAAGAATCGGACGCTTAACCCACTGAACCACCCAGGCAGCCTCTGCTAACATGTTTTTACTGCATTTCCCTTGGGTGCCAGGTGCTACCCCAGGCACTGGGAATAGAGCAGCAAACTGATTAGACAGAGCTTGTATTCTAGTGAGAGAGACAGACAGTAAGCAAACATCTGAGATACGGCAGGTGGTAATAAGATCTATGGATAAAAATAGAACAGGATAAAGGGATTGGGAAATGGAGGGGCTCTGATCAAGCTTGAAAGAAGCAAGGGAACAAGCCATGAAGTACCTGGGGAAGGGGTGTTGGAGGCAGAGGGAATAGCAGGTGCAAAGGCCCAGAGGTGGGACTGGGGCACCGGCTACAGAGGCGAGCAAAGACCAGTGTAGAAGGTGAGGTCAGGGAGGAAGCAGGAAGCCCGAGCACAGAAGCCTGTAGGCCTTGTGGGCACTTCAGCTCTGACTCTGAGTGAGATGGGAAGCTGTTGGGGACTTCTGGCCAGAGCGACAGGATCTGTGTGTGCTTTCATAGAGTGAGTCTGGCATGTCAGTTTGGGAATGGGTTAGAGGCACAGCTACTCTGTACAGAAACCACATGCGGCTCTGGAGCCCTTGGATCTCAGTAACTTTCTATAGTAATTCCATGTCGTAGTAAGCATATATTGGCTTTAGCAGATCAAATGAAATCGGTTATTTAAAACTCATCTCACCAGTTTCTCTCCTGTGTCTTAACGTGGCTGCTAGAACGCGTTAAATTACATAAGCTTTTCTCATTCTTCTTTTTTTTTTTAAAGATTTTATTTATTTATTTAAGAGAGACAGACAGAGACAGAAATAGTAAGAGAGACTACAAGCAGGGAGGAGAGGGAGAAGCAGGCTCCCCACTGAGCAGGGAGCCCAGAGCGGGGCTCAATCCCAGGACCCTGGGATCACGACCTGAGCCAAAGGCAGATCCCCAACCAGCTGAACCACCCAGGCTGCTCTCATCCTGTTTCTCTCAGGCAGTGCTAGGCTCAAGAAGGGTCTGGGTAGAAGCAGACAGGAGTTGAAGGCTGCTCAGGTAATCAAGACATGGAATGATAGAGCCTTGGTCAAGGGTAGGAGCAGAGGCGCTCAGGAGAAGTGGTCAAATTCAGGAGGTCTTTTTTTTTTTTTTTTTTTTTAATTGTGGTAAAAGACATGTAACCTAAAACTCGCCACCTTACCCTTTTTGAAGCGTACAGTTCAGTGGCGTGATGTCCATTCACTTGTGCGGTGCACCCACCACCACCGTCCGTCCCCAGCACTCTTTCCATCTTGCAGAACTGAAACACTATCCCCAGTTCCCCTCCCTGCTGCCCCTGGAAACCACCACTCCCCTTTCCACTTCTATGACTATGACCGCTCTAGGGGCCTCATAGAAGAGGAATCCTATGGTATCTGTCCTTCCGTGGTTGGCTGATCTTACTAGTGTCACGTCGTCAAGGTTCGTCCTCATGATAGCAATGTCAGAATTTCCTTCCTTTTTAAGGCTGAATAATATCCCATTGTAGATGTATGCCATATTTGTTTTTCCATTCACCCTTTTCTTTTTTTTAAAGAGAGAGAGTGTGTGAGCGGGAGCCTTGGGGGGCGGGGTAGAGGGAAAGAGAGAATCTTAAGTAGGCTCCACATTTAGCATGGAGCCCAATGCGGGCCTTGATCTTATAAACCTGAGATCATGACCTGAGCTGAAATCAAGAGTCTGACGCTAAACCCACTGAGCCACCCAGGCAGCTGCTGTCTGTATTTCGATGGACTCTTGGGTTGCTTCTGTCTTTGGGCTATTGTATAATGCTGCTGTGAATGTAGGTATACACGTATCTCTTTGAGACCCTGCTTTCAGTTCTGAGAGGGAGATACCAGGAAGTGGAATTGCTGAGAAGAGGTCAGTGGGTAATTCAGTGTTGAGTATTTTGAGGAATTTCCACACCTTTCTCCACAGTAGCAGCATCATTTTATGCTCCCACCAGCAATGCACAAGGGTTCCAGTTCTTCCCCATCCTTGCCAATGCTGGTTACCTTCCAGGTTTTTTGTAATAACTATTAATAGGTGTAAAGTGGTATGTCATTGTGGTTTTGATTTGTGTTTCCCCAGTGATCAGTGCTATTGAGTATCTTTTCATGTCCTCTTGGCCATTTGTCCAGCTTCTTTGGAGAAATGTCTATTCAAGTCCCTCACCTTTTTTATTAAGTTGGGTTGTTTGTTGTCAAGCTATAGAAAATCTCTATATGTTCTGGATATTAACCCATCAGAGATATAATTTGCAAATATTTTCTCTCATTCCCATGGATTGTCTTCTCATTTTGATGATTGTGTCCTTTGATGTACGGAAGTTTTACATTTTCATGTAGTCCAGTTTATCTATTTTTCTTTTATTTCTTGTGCTTTTAATGTCATCTCCCCAACATGTACATGATCTTCCCAAAAGTATAGAAGGATTCACGTCATTTAAACCCAAGCAACAGAGGATTATGATCACACCCCATACAAAAGCATCATAGGGGGAAACAAACCCAAGTAACCTTCCACAATGAAAGTCTGTCAGAACAGTGTTCCCCCAAAGCAGATGAAAACCGTACCCTAATACTTCAAAATGATCTAAAAAAAAAAAACTAGAAAAGTAATAGAAACTACCAAAGAATGGTATAAATAAAATTTTTTAGAAAGCTTGGAAACAAAGTTGACAAGTCAACAGGAAAGAGAGTTGACGGGACTCGAGAAATTTTTGAGAAGTATTATGCAAAGAGAACGCAACAATGAATAGTCTTGAAGGGTTAAAGAATGGATGGGGGTCAGAGGAGGGCCAAACAAGTGAAGAAAGAGAAAAAAATAGTCAGAAGCTGTGATAAAGAAGTCAGACAAAGAAGGTCCAACTTATGTAAAAGAGCATAGACTAACAGCTGATAGAAACTACTAGTCGAGAAAACTTTTCTGAGCGTAAAAAGACTTGACGGTGCATGGTGGAAGGGCATGTCATACATCTGGGAAAACCAGTCCAGAATAGTCAATATTATTACAGAATGCAGTAAAAACTATTTAAAGATTAAAAAGAAAAAATCTTTGGGACAACCAGTCAAAAAAGACCCAAGTCATTTATGAAGGAAGAAAATCAGAGTGGGTTCAGACTTTCAGATAGCAACATTTTATATAGAGTAACATTTTATTCTTAATTTTCTTAAAAATAAGCATCAGAGATGTCTTTTTTTCTTAAGACTTCTTTTTTTTATTTGAGAGAGAGAGCACGTGAGCCAGAGGGAGTGGCAGAGGGAGAGAGAGAGAATCTCAAGCAGACTCCATGCAGAGCCTGACGTGGGGCTCGTTCCCAGGACCCTGAGACCATGACCTGAGCCAAATCAAGTCAGATGCTCAATTAACTGAACCACCCAGGCGCCTCCAGAATAACATTTTTTTAAGATTTTATTTATTTATTTGACAGAGATCACAAGCAGAGAGGCAGACGGGGGGTGGGGGAGCAGGCTCCCCGCTGAGCAGAGAGCCCGATGTGGGGCTCGATCCCAGTACTCTGAGATTATGACCTGAGCTGAAGGCAGAGGCTCAGCCCACGGAGCCACCCAAGCGCCCCAGAATAACATTTTGAAGATAACACAATTTTTAAAAAGCACAAGTGAAGAATTTTATATTGGCAAACTAAGATTCAGGAGTGAAGACCGCAGGTAATAAATAAAGAACATGAAAGAATTTAAGAAATCTAACAGCTTTATGGGGCACCTGGGTGGCTCCATCGGTTAAGCTCAGGTCATTATCTCAGGGTCCTGGGATCAAGCCTTGCATCAGGTTCCCTGCTCAGCAGGGATTCTGCTTCTCCCTGTCCTTCTGCCTCTCCTCCTGCTCGTTCTCTCTCTCCCTCCCTCCTCTCTCTCTCTCTCTCAAATAAATAAAATCTTTTTTTTCAAAGGCATGGAAAGTAAAATAAGTTCGTCCGTTGCCTCCTTACCTGAGAGTGAAAGTGTATTACTGTATGTCGACAGGGAAAGCAGGGATGGGGAGAAGCTCACTCGCCGATTTCAGTATTGCCCACGGGAGGGAATTGACAGGGTCTAGGAAGAAAGGACCCGGGTACTAGGTATTAGATAGTAGAACATGGAGGTATACTTTCTGACTGACTGGGGGAAAAGAAACAGTCTAATAGTCTAAACAGCTCTTTTGAGGAGTTTGTATAAAGGTCAGCTGAGAAGAACAGGGGTCACTTCAGTTGAAGTATAACCCATCCACCAGTGGAAGTGCGAGGAGGGCTTGTAGAGACGGCGCAGCCTGGATCAAGTCCATGGGCCCACTGGGGGGGTGGGTAGTTGCCTAGAGGGAGGTCCTGGAGGTGGAATGGTGGGACTGTGGGCCACGGATGCAGGAAGGAAGGCTGGCTGACGGCCGTGGCCATGACGGACCCCGATGCTCACGCTTGCTCACTCAAACAGGAGGCCGGAGGTTCTGTTGAGCAGGAAACGAGGTGGGCAGGTGGTTCAGGAGGTTGGCACTGGACAGATGTGTGAGGTGGTCACCTGCAGGCATGGGAGGACCTGCCCCAGGAAAACACAAGGCTCCCAGGTAGCCTGTGAGCTTCCTGTCTCGCACACGGCTGTCACAGAGGATGGTACAGCCAAGGCCACATCCTGGAGTCCGGGCCCTTCACTGGCACTGAGAGTGTGATTCCCTGAGGTACTCTGGGGCCTGCAAGTCCATTTGCGCCCTGGTCCCTTTGGGGAACCTCGGGCAGGAAGCAGAATCTCCATGTCGGTCTGGACTGGGGTTGTGTCCCACAGACTGAGCAGACCCAAAATCCATTGCCAAAACACCAGCGGGGGACAGAGAGATGGACTGTGGATGGGACCTATCAGAGTTCGCTTCTTTTTTTTCTTTCTTTTTTCCCCACCTTTTATTAAAAACAGCATTTCCAGGATAAAACTGACATATAATATGCCATATATAGTCAAAGACTAGGGTTCGGTGGGTTTAACACATATTCCCTACATCACCTGTCATCACAGCCAAGAAGAGGGCTCTCTTATAAGGAACACAGAGAGGGTGAGGTCCCGCAGGAAGCCAGCCAGCCTCCCCTGTCCCTGCCACTTGGGGGACAGGACCATGCGGGGGGTTGGGATCAGAGACAACAGGACCCAGACTAGAACACAACATGCAAAGGCGGGGGAGGGTTACAGGTCCACAAGCCACGAAGTCCTCGCAGTCGGCCGCCTGTCTTCAGAGGGGCCTCTCCCTGCTGGACAGGGCTTTTCACCAGAAAGGCCTAGTTCCCAGGCCGTGTATGGGACCAGGATCCTCCTTGGCTCATCCCAGCATTCCCTGCAGAGTCAGCCGTGTTGTCCTTGGTGGTGACTGGGTAACATAGTGCCTCCAACCACCCTCTGGGCCCAGCGGTGGGAAAAGCTCATCATTAGTACAGGGCCATCACCCCGGTTCTCAGTGGAGCCCACAAAGTACGAGTCCAAGAGTGGAGAGAAGTGTGCCCCCACATAAAAACGGGGAACTGCTGCTGGCAGGAGGGGAAGTGACTGGTGGGGAGCCAGTGACGAGTGCCCACCTCAGAGCAGTGTTGTTCTTGTCGGTGGGTGCTCAGGGAGGGAGCCGAGGGGAGAACAGGCAGAAGGCACCAGCTCTGGCCCACGTGACCCCCTGGGCCAGGGGACGAGGCAAGCTCCCTGCATAGGGCGTCGCCCGCACCGAGCTCCCCTGGAAGTCAGGCTGCAGGGACAGTGGACAAGCAGGGAGCAGATGTCAGGTATCACCCACACTGGGCCTGAAGGGTCATGGCTGCCACCGCTCCCCTGAGGAGATGTGTTTGCCAGGGGACCGGTTCCAGAAAACCAGGGGAAGAGCCCTAGAAGTCAGGGCTCCCCTATAGACCTTTGTCCCTGAATCCTCCCTTCCCTCTGCCAGTCCCATACTGCCGCCCACCCTGGTACGTTCGCTGGGCCACTCCGGGCTCCCTTTCTCAGCTCCTTGGCTGGCTATGTGGTGTGAACAGACCCCTGGACCTCCACCCCGGGGAGGGGCCTATAGCCCTCTGAGGCCCTGTTTATGGCTAGGCCCCATGGGGGAAATAGCTAGTGGCACCCAAGGCAGAGAGGGGCCAAACCCTCTCTGTGTACTAGAACACACCCAGTTCTAGTACGCCAGACGCCACAGTACCCAGTGCCCAGCTGACACGAGTATCCAGGACCAAGGGGTCGTGTGGCCGCTGTGGGGCACACCCCACACCAGGCGTGTGGACCAGAGGAAGATAGAAATGCAGGGAGCTGTAGGGGCACCAAGCAGTCCTCTTGGGAGCCCCTTCTTCTTGGAAGGGCCCTTGAGGGCCCAGTGGACAGGTCGCCCAAGGGAGAGGGGGCAGAAGAGGGTTCCTGGCCTGGCCCAGCAGTCATCAAGAGCTCCTGCAGCACCGATTGCCTCTGTCGACATACAACGGGCAGGCCGGGCCCTCAGGTCACCCTGCCTCTGCTCCATTGTGCAGCCCGGCCCTTGGGCTCTGTGGGATTCGCTGCTCTGTCCTTGCAGGCCCAACATGAGCAGTTCCCCGCGGCCCGGGGCCAAGAGCTCAAACAGCCGATGGGCAAACACATCAGAGACCCCGTGCTGGGCAGCCCACTCACTGGGTCCTTCTTCTCCCTCCCCCCCCCCCCCCTTGTTGTGTTTTTCAGCGCCCCCCAGCTCCAGCAGAGGCCGCAGATCAGCCCAGCCCCACCACCCCCCTGGGGAGCCGCCAGGGCTCCAGTGTGCAGGAGGCACCGACCGCATCCCAGGGGCTGCTTAAACTCTTCCAGGGAAACTCTCCCATGGAGGACCTGGGGGCCAAGGGGGTAAGCCCGGAGCGTGGACCCCATCACCGCACGGGACCCAGGCCTGGGAGGAGGCTTCGTGCCTGCATGCCACCTCAGGTCCTTGGACCCCGAGGGACAGTGTTCGGGGGCACCCTGCCCGACCTGGGCTCGAGGCCTCCACGTGGAGGCTCGTGTCCCTGCTGCCCGGCATGGGCCCTCGTGCCATGTGCAGTAGATGGCGGAGGGCCTTGACCCACACACCCAGAGCATTTGCTTCTCCCCCAGGCCAAGGAGAAGATGAAAGAGGAGTCATGGGACATTCACTTCTTCGAGTACGGCCGCGGTGTGTGCATGTACCGCACAGCCAAGACTCGGGAGCTGGTGCTGAAGGGCATCCCCGAGAGCCTCCGTGGGGAGCTGTGGCTCCTCTTCTCTGGTGAGCTGCCTGGCATCGGCCCGGCCCCCAGCACCGCCATGTGAGAGCCCCATGGGCCCCGGGCCAGCCTTCTGTGTCCGCCGGGCTGGAGCTGCCAGCCCTTTTCCAAGGCCAAAATGGGGCTCTGAGCTGTGAGGGGCCCGAGCTTGGGGCACTGTCCTGGGGCGCAGACATGGAGGGTGGGGCTCTGTCACCCAGATGGTGTCTTCCCACCCCCGCCAGGCCTCCTCTCCTCGGGTCAGGCTCTGTCAGCACGCACGCCCTTAGCCACCTGGACGGTTTCTTGAGAAGACCACTCAAGCTGTGGTGGCACGACCCCTCCCAGGAGCTGCCACCAAGGGACCCTTGCCTCACACCTCCTGATGGGCCCCAGAGTTCCTCTTCTCTTCTGTGGTGCACCGACACGCCCGGCCTGCCCTGTCACTGTCCCCATGGCCCCAGCAGGAAGGGAGGAGGCGGGAGACAGCTGCCGGCTCTGTCTCCTCAGGGGCCTGGAACGAGATGGTGACTCACCCGGGCTACTACGCCGAGCTGGTGGAGAAGTCCATGGGGAAGTACAGCCTGGCCACAGAGGAGATCGAGCGAGACCTCCACCGCTCCATGCCCGAGCACCCCGCCTTCCAGAACGAGCTGGGCATCGCTGCCCTCCGGCGGGTGCTAACTGCCTATGCTTTCCGAAACCCCACCATCGGCTACTGTCAGGTAGAGGGGGTGAGCCGGGCCCAGGGGCCACACCTCCCGCCAGTGGCTCACTCAGCAGAGGCCAGAGTGTGCCCTGTGTCCCCTGGAAGAGCCCAACTACCAAGAGCGGTGTAATGGGAGCCACTCTTACATGCTCACTTCGCCCCTTGGCAGGGACGCCTTCTGCGGGCTCAGGTCTGGGTCCCGGAGCATTTGGTTGTCTGGTGTCTGCCAGCGACTCCCCTGCAGTCCCCTTACTACCTTCCATCTCTATGGCTTTGCACGCCTTAAGTACCTCCCCAAAACTGAGTTGTGTGGGATTCGCCTTTTGGGGACCGGCCAACTCCATTAGCACAGCATCCTCGGGGCTCATCCCTGTTGGGTCCCGTGTCAGAATCTCTCGAACCATACTGCTCTTCGTGTATAGGCCACACTCGCTCTCCCTTGCATCTTCAGCTGGGCACGTGGTGGCTTCTTCTTCGGGCTCTTGTGAATACCGCCGCCATGAGCGGGCCCTTGCGGTGCCTGTTCCTCTCCCTGCTTTCACTTCTCTTGAGTCCGTACCCAGAAGTGTAATTGCTGGACCATATGGTAATTTGACCTTTAATGTTTTTGTTTTGTTTTTGGAATACCCATAGTGCTTTCCACAGCGATGACACCATCTTACACGCGCCGCCCCCCACACCGTGATGCACAAGGTTCCACTTGCCCCACGTGCTCACCACGCTGGCTTTCTGGTCTTTGGACCGTAGCCACCCTAATGGTGTGAGGTGGCCTCTCATCGTGGTTTCGAGGTGCACTTCCGGCAGCATCTGATTTTACATCTGGGGAGGCCATTTTCCCGGCCCCGTCCGATGGCATTCTGTTTCCCTGAGACTGCGTCTGGGTTTCCAAGAAGCATGCTGCCCCCTCAGAATCCCCTTTCCCAATGGCCAGTGTTCTGCATGACCTGTTACTGGGACAGGGAAAGTCCACGTGCTGGCTTGAGAGAATTTTTAAGATGGAATCTTATTCTGAGTAGCCTTGCTATCAGTGCAGACTGTGTGTAGCCCTGTTCGACCTCAGCCGTGTGGCTGTCACGTGGAGCTCACTCACCGATCCTCCTGTCCCTGTGTCACACCTCTGACCCCAGAAACCTCTCTGAAGAAGAGCCACATGCTCATTCCCTCCCTCTCGGCTTTCCAAGCGCCCACTGGCCCGATTGGAGGGATCTGGCTGATGGTTCTTGCCAAATTGGTTTCCTGCAAATGGGCTTTTGGCAAATTGCCTGCTGTTGTCATTTGTTGTAGTCGGAATTGCGTGGAGAGTGAGCCCATGCAGGCCCTTGGGGGTGGGACGGTTTTACGTGGCGGCCCAGCTCCGTGAGCCTCCCCTTTGCTGTCTCTGTGCCCGCAGGCCATGAACATCGTCACCTCTGTGCTCCTGCTCTACGGCAGTGAGGAGGAGGCCTTCTGGCTGCTGGTGGCCCTCTGTGAGCGCATGCTGCCTGACTATTACAACACCAGGGTGGTGGGTGAGTGCCCAAGGCTCCCCGTGGGGGTGGTGCCCCTGGGCCAGCCCCCGCACCGAGCACTCAGCACAAGTGAGCTCTCGGGGGTCCTCAATGATGTGCAGCAGGCTGCAGACCCTCACGGCTCCATTTCCCAGATGACGCTGAGAAATGACCACATAGCTGGAAGGAAGAGGCCACGCAGACCCCCGGCCACCTTGCCCAGACTCCGTGCAGCTCCCCAGGAGCTGCTGGCAGGGAGAGAAGCTATTACACATTCAGTGGTTTTCAGAGGTCAGCCTGGGCCTCCGTTCTCAGCTGTCTAACTCTGTGTAAGGCTTTTCATTGTGCCGGATTTCCAATCTTGCAGCAAGAAGGGGTAGTACCTCCCTGCGCACCTGTCACCCAGCCTGACGACCATGAGCGACAGCCCAAAGAGTCTGTATGATTAAGTGGAAATGCACTAGCAAAGTGTTTAATTACAGACCTGACTCAGTCTGCTATTTGAAGATGCCCTTCCCCTACCATTTGGTTTGGGGGACCTCCCCCACTGGGGTTCACAAGTTTCAGGGCATGACAAGCAGTAGCCCCCATGGCTCCTGCTTACTCCTGACACTTCTAGAAGGGAGGGATTTGTGTTTCCCCCAAAGCAAATCCAAGCACAGTGGGAGCAAGTGTTCTTCTCCCACAGTAGTTTGGACGCCGAGGAAGGGAAGCCCGCACGCTGTTTCTCTCTTGTTTCCTCCGGCCCATCCCCTCTGGCCCTGCGTGTGAGCAGAGCTGGCTGGGGATCCACTGGGCTCCCCGCATCCCCTGGGGCCTAAGCCAGCGGCATGGCCTTGGCCTTCAGACTCCCTTGTCCTCTCCCTAGGGGCCCTGGTGGACCAAGGCATCTTTGAGGAGCTCACGAGAGACTTCCTGCCCCAGCTCTCGGAGAAGATGCAGGACCTGGGGGTGATCTCCAGCATCTCTCTCTCCTGGTTCCTGACCCTCTTCCTCAGCGTCATGCCCTTCGAGAGCGCTGTGGTCATCGTTGACTGCTTCTTCTACGAGGGCATCAAGGTGATCCTGCAGGTGGCCTTGGCCATCCTGGATGCCAACATGGAGCAGCTGCTGGGCTGTGGCGATGAGGGCGAGGCCATGACCGTCCTGGGCAGGTGACCGAGCCGGCCTCCCTCGTCCTGCCGGGCTGCTGGCCGGCACCCCCGCATATGGCAGAGCCCAGCCCCCCAGCAGCTCTGGGCACTCCTCACTCAGCATGCACCGACGAGCCCACTGAGCACACTTGGGCCCGGGGCAGTGGGGAGCCTCCTTTCTGGGGGGAACATGGCGACAAATAGCCCTGGGGTGTGATAGTTCTGGGAGCAGATAAAGTGGGCTGGAACAGCATGGCCTCCAGCCACGGGTGGACGCCCTGCATCTGCTTTCCTCCCAAAGCAGTCCTGATGCTGCTTTCCCCGTTCCGCATCACTCCCCATCGCTGTCACCCAGATGAAGAGGCCCACGCTAGGCTTGCCCGCACAGCTGAATGGATTCATACATACCTGTCTCCTGGCTGCCACATGCCCCCTGAGTCCCCACATCCCACCCTTGCACATTCTCTGGGATCCAGCCCCCTCCCTTCATCTCCGTGCTAGCCCACAGTCCCCCTACCCTGGGCCCTGGGCCTGCTTCATCACAGTTTTGCCTGCGCTGGCCCCAGCCAGCAGCATCCCACAGAGCTCATTCACCTCAGAATCTGGCCTTGGGACTCCCCATGCCCCCTGCATCCAGGACCCCCGCCCCGCCCCAGCCTCACACTGGCCCAGGCCCTGAGTTCTATAGGGCCCTGCTGGCCATGTGTGCATAGTTGCCTGGCCTGGAACACTCCCAGCAACCCTGGCCTGCCAGGGGTGCTGCCGCCTGCCCGCTGAGCCAACCCAGAGCCCTGTCATCCCTCCCACTGGGACAGACCTTTCTCGTGGTGTGGTTAGGTCTGGGCTTAAACAGGGTCCTGACCCAAGGAGCCCCCAGAGGACAGCCTGGCTTCCTAGAGTTAGTGCTCAGGCCTCATGAGGGGTGAGGCCTCTCACTGCCTCCAAGGGGATTCCCAGCTTGCCAAGGCACCTCACTTACTGATGGGGAGTCTATGCAGGTTAGGTTCTCCATGTCGCTTAGTAGGTAAGACACCCCCGTTGCCTGTGGGGGTCCAGGCTTCTGTCCTTTAATCCTTGCAGATACCTAGATAACGTGGTCAACAAGCAGAGTGTTTCTCCTCCTATCCCACACCTCCATGCCCTGCTGACTAGTGGAGATGACCCGCCAGCAGAAGTGGACATCTTTGACCTCCTGAAGGTGTCCTATGAGGTCAGCACCCTCTGGGGCTTTCAAGCCAATCTGCGCTATCCGGGCATGTGGGTGTGGGTGGCCGTGGCCCAGGGCATTTCTCTGCTCTGTGGTTCTGCCTCTTCTCACTGAGTCACCTCTGGCCGGTAGAAATTCAGCAGCCTGAGGGCCGATGACATCGAACAGATGCGGTTTAAACAGAGGCTGAAAGTGATCCAGTCCTTGGAGGACACGGCCAAGCGCAGCGTGGTATGGACAGGGCTGGGCTCTGATGGCCGCGGGTTGCTGGGGGCGGGGGCGGTGGGCCTGACCTGGGTGGGCTGCTCCTCCCCAGAGGGTGTGGGGCAGAGTCCCTTAGTGCTGCCTCGTGTGGGACTGGAATCTGGGAGTGAAGGTGCAAATTTGAGGAAGTGGGAGGGGCCCGGTGGCTATTTTCTGCTCCTGGGCTGTCACCTCAAGTTTCTTTGACACCCCAGCACCTAAAGGCCAAGGGTCATCCTCCTGTGGGCTGAGTCCTCCAGCCTGGCTTCCCCCATGCCCCTGGGTAATGACACTCAGCCACCCTCCACCTACCCAACCCGCTGTGCCTCTACTACAAGCCTTTGTCCTCCCCAACTCTGGAGAGATCCCTTACTGGGAAGTTCTAGGACACCTTCCAGAGAGCCAGTGCCAGAGTCTTTCCAAGGATCCAGACAGCGGTCACTGCATCATTGCCCTCACCCTGTGTCCCTGACTGGGTGTTCGGGACAGAAAGGCCCCTGTGGCACTCACCACGAAGGAACTTGGAGTGTGGACTGAGTGGTGGGATGGGTAACCAGGGAGAAGCGTCCACACCCTCTTCCCTGAATGGACCGCCATCCTGGGCTTGGCCGACTGGCAGCACCCTGGCAGGGTGGTTTGTCTTAGCCTTTGTCTGCTGGGGGTTCTCTCAGAGACCTGGAACTTGAGAATCCCTCAGTACATCCTGTTGCCCTTTCCTTCTAGGTCCGAGCTATACCTGGGGACATCGGTTTCTCAATTGAAGAGCTGGAGGACCTCTACATGGTGTTTAAGGTGACAGCCAAGACCAAGGGCAGGCCCAATACCCCAGCCTAAGTGCGTCCCCTAAGTCGCCTAAGTGCGTCAGTGCAACAACCTCCTGCCAAAGGACAAATCGGTTTTTTTTAAGATTTTATTTGAGAGAGAGAGCATGAGCGGGGAAGAGAAGGAGAAGCAGGCTTCCCACAAGCAGGGAGCCCGACGTGGGGCTCCATCCCAGGACCCTGGGATCATGACCTGAGTTGAAGGCAAACACTTAACCGACTGAGCCACCCAGGTGCCCCGAGAAATCAATTTATAAGCATCCTCAGATGTAGTTACCACAGACTTCCTAGGGCAGAATTTATTCCTTCAGGGAGTTTAGGCAGGATACTTTCTTAAGAGGCAGAAAATCCACTCACGTCAGCTTACAGTTACGTGAGAGGAGATATATTGGTTCATGTTACTGGAAAGTCTAGGAATGCATAACTTCATGCATGGCTAGATCCAGGTGTTTAAACATGCTGCCCAGCTCCCCTACTTCAGATGTCCTCTGGACTGCTCTTCCTACAGAAAGGCAGGACTGTGATCTGCAGCTCCAGGCTCATCCCGTTCTCTCAGGGGAAAGAGCCTTTTCTTTCCAAGTGGTTTTAACAAGAAGACCAGAGTTAATTGTTGGACTAACTCAGGTTAGGTGCTGTGGCTACAGGAGGGTGTTTGTTGAGCAAAATCTAGGCCACGTGCCCACCTCACAGCCTGAGGATGGGACAGGAGGGGCTCTCCCCAAAAATTTCACATGCTGTTAACTGAAGGAGAGCAGTTGTGAAGGGCAGGCAGAAACAGCTAAGTCCAGACCACCTGTTGTCGGTTCCTGGCGGCCTCTGGTTTGGCACTCAGACCCGAGCCTTACGGTCACAACGGTCCAGTCGGTGCCGCCTCCCACCCGCTATGGCCTGTTGTAGCCCTAGGGCTGTGTTTCCACTCCTGCATCTGTCCATGAGAGGCCGATGGGGCCTGTGTGGCAGTTCTGTGAGATGCTGTGTCAGGCTGGTGCTCCCCAGCCCGGGACTCCGCAGGCTCCGACGGAGCGGGTAGGACACATGGACGAGCCGGGCAGTCCTGAGCTGGGGGGCCCGGCCATCTCACCAGGCTGTGTCCCCTGCAGGCCAAGCACCTGGCAAGTCAGTACTGGGGGGGCAGCCGGCCCACCGCTGTGCGTCGGGACCCCAGCCTGCCCTACCTGGAGCAGTACCGCATTGACGCCAGCCAGTTCCGGGAGCTCTTCACCAGCCTAACACCCTGGGCCTGTGGCGCCCACACGCCAGTCTTGGCAGGGCGCATGTTCCGGCTCCTAGACGAAAACAGGGACTCTCTGATCAACTTCAAGGAGTTTGTGATGGGGATGAGTGAGTAGCTCCAGGGCCCTGCCCCCAGAAGCCTCCAGATGCCAGCCCCACCAGTTCTCCCACTGCAGCAGCAGCCTTGATATGGAAAGGGCAGTTTTCCCACTAGGGACATGTGGGCGTCCAGTGGGGTCCTCCCCACCACTTCCCCTCCCTCGGGCCATGGCTGCTTGGGGTGGGTCTGCCTACTCTGAGAAGGGCAAAGCTCGGGGCAAGAGGGGGGCCTGGGGCTCCCTCCAGAGAGCTCTCCAGGAGAGAGGCTGGAAGGAGGGATGCACCAGAACCCACTCCAAGAGCAGGGTCTCCATTGGGGACTGGCTGGGGGGCTTTGGTGCCCTCTTGCTGGCAGGCCTCCTCACTGGCTTCCCTTTGCAGGTGGGATGTACCATGGGGACCTGACCGACAAGCTCAAGGCCCTCTACAAGCTGCACCTGCCCCCAGGTGAGGGCCCCCTCACCAGTCAGGGCCTCTCATGCACAGGGTGGGGACCCTGCTGTGCAGCCCATAGCAGGAGCTGCTCTCCCTGGGCTCTCTGCACTGTGCTTGAGCTTCCCAGGGTCACCAGCAGGCTACAGGGGGAGAAGGATGACAGGCAGCAAGTCCTCGGGCCGAATCCCATAGTCTTTCGGTTCCCACTGCATGGCCCAGCTCACCCTGCCCAGCACAGAGAGTTCTCCAAGATGAGGCTCCTTGTTTCCACTGGGAAACGAAGACTCAGGCCGAGGTGAATTCCAGCCCAGGGGTGGAGCCGCTCGGTCCCTGCTGCTGCTCACCAGCTGCCCCAGGGCTACGTGGAGCGGCTGGCACAGTGGTTTAGAACACAGTGCTGCGTGCGCCCCCAAGGCTGTCACTTCATCGGCCTGGAATGCGGTTCTAGAGCTGCCTGGGGGTTGGTTCTGGATGGCCGGACCTGGAAGCCGCAGGCCTGGACCTAGGTATTCTCACCTGTGGCTGGTTTTTGCCTGTAATTCAACACAAACAGTGGCCTCAGGCATGCCTCCAGGGAAGGTTGGTGCCAGCCACCTCTGACCCTGTGGAGGGAAAGGCCTGGGCTGGGCAGACCCCACTGGGCCACACTCCTCCGGGTGAGGGCACGTGGGACCATCTTCGCCCACTCCCAAGCCACCTGTGTCTGCCCTGCTCCATCCGGGGCTCCCAGAGCCCACAGACCACACTCTGCCACCTCCCCCCAGTGCCACCTGTTCAACCCCTGTCATTGCATTCCCATCTGCACTGGGGGTGGGGAGAACGAGTCCCCCCCCCCCCCACAGAACCACGTGGCTCCCAAACCCTGGGGACCACATCATCACGAAGAACGTACCAGTGGGGAACGATGCCCAAGATGCATAGAGCGAGAAGAGCAAGTCCCTTGTATGTGGCTGGTCCCCATGCAGCTGCCCACAGGGGCCTGGTCCCCTCAGGACGCTTCCCACCACACCAGCAGGGTGGGAGGGAGGCTGGCTGTTGGCGGGACTCCCAGCTACAAATGACGGGGTATTTGGATGAGCCGCTTGTGACGTTCTCAGACACAACGTGGAAGTCAAGAAAGGAGCAATAACCAAGAGCCGTGGTTGTTATTACCGCTCTGCCCACACCGTATCTCGGGGCCCTGTGGTGGCACGCCTCACTATGCTCTCACTCCCCTTTCTCTCTGAGCACAGCCCTGAGCCCGGAGGAGGCCGAGTCAGCCCTGGAAGCAACCCACTACTTCACGGAAGACAGCTCCTCAGAAGGTGAGTGCCACTGGCCCCAGCGTTGAGGGGGGAGCTAGCTTCCAGCTTTGCTGTGGGGCAGTCGTGCAGTGGGACCTGCACAGATGGTCCGCGGCCCTCGGTGGGATTGGGAGGCCACGGGTGACGGCAACGGCCTCTCTCTGGGAGGGCCCCCGGGATGTTCTCACTCCTGTTTCTCTTGTCTCTGCCTTCCTGGACCTTGGTCTCTCCCTCCCTCTCTCCTCTACTCCTCCGCTCTCCCTTCCAGCATCTCCTCTGGCCTCAGATCTGGACCTTTTCCTGCCCTGGGAGGCTCAAGGTCAGTCCCTGGGGGCCAGGGGCACCTGCTTTGTGCTGGGCTGTGTCTGCCTAACACCCCCACCCCCCACCACACATGGTTGGGAGGCCTGGACACGCTTGGTCCCTCCTTGTCCAGGGAAGCCTCCTGTGAGAATGAGGTCTGAGGAGGACCCAGGACCAAGCCGCAGTGTACTGGGGAGGAGGGAGGTGGCCTCTGTGCTGGTCGAGGGGCATAGCAAATGAGGACATATGGCACAGTACTAGGCATCAGCTCCCCAGCCGCACGCAAACAGCATTCCATCGTCAGGCTCAAGGGAGAAAGTCCAAACGCCATCATTGCAACAGTGGGAAACGGACAGGCAGCAGGGGAGGAGGGCGGTGGAAAATGTTCTCATGGTCTACACAGCTCTTCTGTTAAGGAGAGAGAGATTTGTGGGGTGCCTTTTTAAAGGTGTTCCCTGCTACACGTAAAGCCCGTTGAGAACGTTACATCCAGGGTGATGGTGCGTTCCGGGCCTGGGGTTCACCGGCCAAAACCCCAACCTGTCAGTTCTCGTGGTAGATACTGCCCAGTAAGGATGACACAGAGCCAAGAGAGAGATGAAACACAGTGCATATCAGGATACCCAAGGCAGGCCTGCCGGTGGTGTCAAAGGCTTAATTTGAACTTGATAGGAAGCCTGAGGACCTTGATTTCAGGTACACAAAGCAAAGAAGCAGATGGGTCTTCTGTTACCATGAGAATCTGGGAAAATACAGGCACTTCTGGCCTTTCCCAGGGGCTTCTAGTTAAGGCCGGGGCCTAGGGGTACAGAGCCCTGTCCTCAGACCCCACGCAGCCCCAGGCAGTAGGTCTCCACTCCACAGTGAGAAGCCTGAGCCCAGAGGCTCCCTGCTGCTAACTGCGCTCGGAGGCTGCCACCCACTGGGGGACCCCCGGTGGCCTTGCCACCCCCAGGTCTGGGAGAGCTGGGCTGCCAGCTCCTCCCCACGTTCATGGGCCCCATAGCAGACAGTGTGGGCCAACTCCAGCAAATGTGTCACTTTGAGAAACAGTGCCCAGGACGGAATTCCTATACATAAAACTCCTCATCAGTCAGTGTGCTGGTTGGTGGAGGGTTGAACTGATGATCAGGACCGCCCTCAATTTGACCCTTTTCAGCAGACACTACAGAAATCAGTTCTTGGGCTTTTCTCCCCGCGGGCTGAGACTTGTGTTCCCTTGGCAGAGAGGAAGGCGGGTCTAGTGGCGCGTCGGTCCCTGTGAGCAGGTGAAGAACGTGAGTGGGCGCTGGGCCCACTGCTCCTGCGGGAGGCTGGAGCGGGCTGCTCGCAGACCTCCGTGGTTTGCGATTGCAAACAGGAGTGTTCCCTGTGTGCTTTCTCTTTTCTGGTCGTCCAGAGACCCTACGGCAGGAAGAGCAAGAAAGAGGCGGAAATGAAGACAGCCAAGATAAAAGAGGAGGTACAGGCAGGCTGTTGTTTGCGGAGCTGATCCAGATCCCAGGGCCCTGGGGCTGGGCCGTCCTCCCTGTGGGTGGGACCCCCACCCAGGGAAGCCTGCTGCGGGTTGAAGCCACTCATCAGCCCCAGACCTGAATCTCTCGTAGCTGCCTCCCCCCACGCCCATCACCACCTCCTTTCAGGGCACCTGCTTTCTGCCAGAACCTCTCTGGGTGTCCAGTCTCCCTCCCTCTCCTGCCAGCCTCTCCCCACCCTCCATGTCATCCCTCCTTCGCCATCTTGGGGGAGACAGGGTGGGGCCATCTTCATCAGCTCAGGCCTTACTTTAGCATAAGAACTCGGGGAAGACATCGGGTGTTCTGGAGTGTTCTTTCCAACACCACCTCCCCCAAAACCAGGGTGTTTTGTAAAAGGGCGCAGGTAACCCCGTGCCAGACACCACCGAAACCCACTCACTACCTGCTACCAGCTCCCAGCTCTTTCTCTAATTTCACAGATTTTTTTCTCCCAACTCAACAGAGGAGAAGGGGACCAGCCCTCCCGACTATCGGCATTACCTTCGCATGTGGGCCAAAGAGAAAGAGGTTCAGAAGGAGACAATTAAGGATCTCCCCAAAATGAACCAGGTAGGCCCACTCAGAGCCCACAACAGACACTTTCGAGGCTGGGTTCCCCCCAACCCAGCAGCTCCCCTCCCTCCCTCCCAGTGCTCCCTGGAGGGCGGAAGTTCTCCTGCCTACCTGCTGCACCTGCCAGTCAGACAGCCATCAGGGAGGATTCCAGAAGGACGGGGGCCAGTTCTTTGGGGCTTTATCCTGGATGGTGTATCGTGGCGATGATCCATTCACATTTCATCAGTATCTACACACCAGAGAAGCGGTAGGGAAGGTTAGCCTCTGACACACAGAGATCCACACTACCCCTTTTATAGGACAGCCTCACAGTGCCCCTATTCCTCCCAGGCCCCTCCTCGGTGCCGTGCCCACCCAGGCCATCTCTCCCCACGGCCCCTTTTTCAGTTGCTGGCCTCTGGGTCAGGAGCCCAGCATCTGGCCAAAGGTCTCAGAGCTGGGGCCGCAGCCCGACCATAGCCCTGCCCTGCCCAGAGGGGCCCCCTGCAGTCTGGGCACTCTCTCACCTGTGTCCCGAAGAGTGGGGTCCCCCATGGAGCAAGGCAGGAGGCCTGAGTGTGTAGTGTCAGACCTCTGTACCCCCTCACCCGACCCAGGCTCTGCTTGCTTTGTCCTCACCCTCCATCCTGGTCAAAGATAACAAAAAACTCAAAGTGATTGCAAAACACACTGAAGAAGTCCTTGTAGCCACTGGATCTGGAAGGTCCTGATAGAATAGAAATCGACCTGGCTCTGCCCACAGCGCCGCTGTAGGGACAAGGAGAGGCTCTCAGTCACTCTCCGTGCTGAAAGAAAGGCAGCTGGGAGAGAACGCTCTTCTAAGGCTGTGATACTAGTCAAGGCACTTTCCCTCTTCTGCACTTCCATGTCCCAGTCTGTGAAATGGGCACAAGGCACAGGTCTTGGAGACCATGAACAGGACGGCGCAGTGCTGGCAGTCTGGCCGATTCCAGGCCAGACTAACCCGTCTTTCACCATCTCCCTGTCCTTCCTCTGTGTCTCCCCGGCAAAGGAACAGTTCATTGAGCTGTGCAAGACGCTGTACAATATGTTCAGTGAGGACCCCATGGAGCAGGCCCTGTACCACGCCATCGCCACCGTGGCCAGCCTGCTGCTTCGCATCGGCGAGGTGGGGAAGAAGTTTTCCGCCCCACCAGGCAGGAAGCCCAGGGCCGGTGCCGCTGAGGAGGACGAGCCACCAGCCCCTGACCCCACACAGGACCCAGCCCTGGAGCTTCAGCCTCCAGCTGCAGGGGACCCCCAGGCCAAAGCCGGCGGGGACACCCACCTCGGGAAGGCTCCCCAGGAGACCCAGGTGGTGGGTGACGGGGGTGGTGGCGAGGGCCGGGGCTCCCCGTCCCAGCTGCTGTCCGACGACGAAACCAAAGACGACATGTCCATGTCCTCGTACTCGGTGGTCAGCACAGGCTCCCTGCAGTGTGAGGACCTGGCTGACGACACGGTGCTGGTGGGCGCGGAGGCCCGCGGCCCCCCGGCCCCCACCCGCGGCGGGGGCACTGTGGACACGGACTGGTGCATCTCCTTCGAGCAGATCTTGGCCTCCATCCTGACAGAGTCCGTCCTGGTGAACTTCTTTGAGAAGAGGGTGGACATTGGACTCAAGATCAAGGACCAAAAGAAGGTGGAGAGACAGTTCAGCACGTCCAGTGACCTCGAACAGTCTGGAGTTTCAGGCTGACAGGGACCTGGCCTGTCTCTCCTCCCTGCCCCCTCCCCCCTCCTGTTCTGTTTGCTCTCTCAGGACACACCTCTCCTGTTCTCCCTGGATCCAGTGAGCTGTAAATGGAAAAAAAGGCAGAATAGCCACAGTAGGGCCCAGACAGAGGCTCCCAGTCCCTTCTTCCTGCCTGCCTGGCGGGACCTGCCTTGGTCCCTGTGTTGTCGTGTCAGAGGCCGCCCATCCTGGCCTGCTTGCCCAGTGCCTCTGTGCCCCGTTCTGTGGCCAGGCCACACCGCACCTTCCACACTTGGGGTGAGGGGGTGGGGGTCCTGGTGCTCTCTAGGAGCCTGGAGCCTGAGCCCCTGGCTCAGCCCCTGGGGTGCACCAGAGCGGACCATGAGGGCATTACTCTATATCCTCTCTCAGCTTGTCAGCCTCACCGTTAACCTTACAAGCACATCCCTCAGGTCCTGATAGATTTCCTTGTATTCATTTCGGTTGGCAGAAAATCACACTGTGCGCAATGCCTTAATAAACCCCCGGAAGAACTCAATACCACACTGTGTACAGAGCCTTCATGTGGCCTCAGCTACTGCTTGGCTTCTGGCTTCCTCCCAGGTGGGGGACCCAGGACATGTTCCAGGGGTTCTGGCCACTCAGACCCCCACGGGGTGGGGCTTCAGGGCCCCCAGGGAGAAGGACGACACAGAAGGTGCTACTGCAGGCCCAGAAGAGCTCAAGCTGACGTCTGCCAACGGGGGAAGTCCCAAGCTCCACAGGTACAAACAGCCTGGGTCCAGTGTGCAGGTGTGGGCTTGGGCCTAGACCTGGGCTGTAGCAAGCACTTGGGTTCAGTAAGGTGTTGTGGGGCCACAGGTGATAGACCGAGCCAGGAGCACTCCCTAGCTTTGCAGCAAAAGCTGATCTTCAGTGTCTAACATTCAGCCCCCCATCCCCACCACATGGGGCAGCTCTTCTACCGAAAGATACATCTGAGGGACACCTTGGTGGCTTAGTTGATTAAGCGTCTGCCTTCAGCTCAGGTCATGGTCCCAGGGTCCTGGAGTAGAGCCCGGCATCGGGCTCCCTGCTCAGCCTGGAGCCTGCTTCTCCCTTTACCTGCAGCTTCCTCTGCTGGCTCACTCTCTCTCTCTGACAAATAAATAAAACCTTAAAAAAATATATGCAGATCTGAGGCTGGGAGGTTTTTCCTCTGTTTTTTTGTTTTTGTTTTTTTTGTTTGTTTGTTTTTGTAGGTTGGCTCCATGCCCAGCCTGGAGCCCAGTGTAGGGTTTGAACTCACGACCCTGAAATCAAGACCCTAGCTGAGCTCGAGTCGGTTACTTAACCAAGTGAGCCACCAAGGCGCCTCTGTTTTTGTTTTTTAATTTAATAGCTTTATTGAGGCATAATTTACGTGTCATAAAATTCACTTATTTTGAGTTATAATTCAATGATTTTGAGTAAATTTATAGTGTGACTATCACCACCATGCAATTTTAGAATACTTCCATCACCTGAGACATACCCTCCTACCCATGTGCAGCCAATCCCTGTTTCCACCCCCAGCCCCAAGCAACCGCTAATCTACTTTCTATCTTTAGATTTTATGGCTGGTTGTTTAAATAACAGTCTCCATGATTTTACCTTGTTCACAGCTGCTGGGTCCCGTCTAGTAAACGCAGCAAAACAACAGCAAGGAAACTGAATACCTTGGCTTTCTTAACAACAACAAAAAATGTCAATCAATGTAACTTCCTTTCTAGTATTTACACAAACTGACTACATGCTTTGCCATAAAGTAATGTCAAAGGGCTCAAACCAGAAAGACCATATTCTTGGCCATAATGAAATTAAGTAAAGATAAACATAAAAATTCCACAAAGTTGGCAGTTTTAAGTCTTAAATTATAATCAATTATATTTAAATAATGTGAAATTTGGATATGTATTTTATATATCATGTGGAAGTCTAAATGTGAGAATATACCAGAGAAACAGAAGAATATAAAACAGGAATCTAGCCTTTCATATGATAAAAGAATATACAAAAATGTACAATAGTACTTTCATCTATTAATCATTCAACCTGCAATGACATTCAAAATGACAACTAGAACAGTAACACTAAAAAAAGATGGATAATACAAGTAAAGCTTTAAAAATATTTTCCTTCTATAAGTGAATGTAATTATATTTTAAAACTGCTTACCAGGTGATGTTGTACCAAACCACGTCAATTTTATAATTCCTAAGAAAACTATATGAAGTTTTAAAATTTACATATCTGTTGGGGCCCCTGGGTGGCTCAGTGGGTTAAAGCCTCTGCCTTCGGCTCGGGTCATGATCCCAGGGTCCTGGGATCGAGCCCCAAGTTGGGCTGTCTGCTCCGCGGGGAGCCTGCTTCCTCCCCCCTCTCTCTCTGCCTGCCTCTCTGCCTACTTGTGATTTCTCTCTCTCTGTCAAATAAAATCTTTAAAAAAAAAAATTTACCTATTTGTTGTGAAAGGAAAAGTAGAAAAATGATTTTTTCCTAGTATTTAAAATTACTTAGTTTTTTTTTTAAGATTTTATTATTTATTTGACAGAGAGGGATCACAAGTAGGCAGAAAGGGAGAAGCAGTCTCCCCACTGAGCAGAGAGCCCGATGCGGGGCTCGGTCCTAGGACCCTAAGATCATGACCTGAGCCAAAGGCAGAGGCATAATCCACTGAGCCACCCAGGGGCCCCTACTCAGTATTTTTTTTAAAGATTTTATTTATTTATCAATGAGAGAGAAATGCAGAGGGAGAAGCACGCTCCCCACATTGCTGGGAGCCCAACTGGGGGACTCATTCCCAGGATCCTGGGATCATGACCCCGACACTTAACTGACTGAGCCACCCAGGTGCCCGAAGATTACTCCGTATTTTTGTGTTTTTTTTTAAAGATTTTTATTTATTTATTTGACAGACAGAGATCACAAGTGGGCAGAGAAGCAGGCAGAGAGAGAGGAGGAAGCAGGCTCCCTGCTGAGCAGAGAGCCCCGATGTGGGGCTCGATCCCAGGACCCTGGGATCATGACCTGAGCCGAAGGCAGAGGCTTTAACCCACTGAGCCACCCAGGCGCCCCTGTGTTTATTTTTTTATCTTTTTCAAACCTGAACCCATACCGCATATAAAAATAACTTAAGGTTTTAGAGAGAGTGCACGTGCCTGTGGGGGGGGGGCAGGGAGGCAAAGGAGCAGAGGGAACAGGAGAGGAAGAATCTCAAGCAGACGCTGTGCTCGCTGGATCTCACAGTCCCAGAGATTGTGACCAGAGCCAAAATCAAGTCATACGCTTCACTGCTTTGCCAGCTGAGCCATCGAGGTGTCCCATGAAATTGTTCTGCTCTTTTCATTAAGCATAAAACACTCTTCAGCTGCCTTCTGCTTTTAGCCACAATAACTCAAACAGGTGGGAATAAACAAAGACCACCCAAATGAGAACAGGGACTGTGCATCTGGAGCTTGCTAGAAAAGGAGCCACCCATCATCCCTTGCATTTGGCAGAGACTCAAGGTAGAGGAGTGGGAAAGCCTTAAGCGTGAAAACGAGGAAAGGTTTCAGGGGGTGCGCTGATTAGAGGCTGTTGGCCTGGAAGGGGAAGCTGGCTAACTGGAAGGATTTCTTCTGTGTTGGTGTGAGGAGCATAATTGGCTTTCTCTGGTTGGTCCTGAGATGAAGACGGAAGTGCAAAATATAAGGAAATTGGCCCTCATTGACTGAGCCCTGTCTGTCCTAGAGGTTGTAGGTTGGCTTGGAGGGTTGGGGGTTGGTTTTCATGTGTGATCTGGTCACAGTCCGTTTGTAAATCCAGCCTCTTAAACATTTTTTAAAAGATTTTATTTATTTGAGAGAGCTCACAAAGTGAGTATGGGGGGGGCGTGGCAAAAGGAGGGGGACGCTGGATCACAGGACCTCAGGATCATGACCTGACCAGAAGTCAGATGTGTAACCGACTGAGCCACCCAGGCGCCCCTCAAACAATTTTTTAAGCTAATTTGTTTTTTTTCCCCTAATATATGCTACTGTGCAAAATTTGGAAAATATAAACAACTTTAAATCTTCTATAACAGTAATCCCCTCCCCACCCCTGGAAATAAATAATGCCTGGTTTTACCTAATTGTAATTATATACTGTAACTTCTTTGCTTCCCATCAATACACATGCAGCATCTGCACGGGGAAACTCAGATTGTCTGTAACGGACCTGCACGATGGTCCGTTTAGCACGTCTACTTCCTTTTTCCTGTTCTACGTCAGTGAACCCTAGTACATAAATAATAAATCTGGGTGAGTCAGATTGTTTTCTTAGAGCAGGGGTAACTGCTCTAAGACGGTTTTCCATTTTACCCTTCTACCAGGATCCGTTAAGAAGGGTTCCTCCCACCAGACCCTTGTCAGGGTGTGGTGATGGAACTCTTGGGCTGCCGGGCTGGGACAGAAGGGGTCCTGCCCCTCCAACCTTTGAGGGGGTCGCGGCTGGGCTTTCCCGGGGGCCTGGTTTCGTCCACAGCTGCTTCCCGTCTCCGGAAAGCGTGGGGCTCATGAGCCACCCTCCCGGGATCCTCGGTTCTGAAGCCCTCGGGCTTGGGCTCAAAGGTTACCAAAGGCCGCCTCCGCCCAGAGGTCCTTCGAATTCCAACCCCGATCCCCAGGATTTGGGCCGCAGCGGGGAGGAGCCCACCCGCTCCCGGTGGGCGACTAGAAGCTGCAGAGGGAACGGCGCGGGCAGAAGCCGGACCCGGGGCGGCGCTGGAGGCCCGGCCCTTGCAACTTCAATCTTCCCAGCGAGCCCGGGCGAAGACGCGGGCTTAGAGACGGGGGCGGGCCTGCTCCGGGCAGCAAGTCGGTGGTGACCCGGCTGACCCAAACCCCTTGCGATGCCCGACTGCCTTGCCTGGGCAGTCACAGGGACCACGGCTGACCGCCGAGACGCTAGGCGGGCTAGAGAGGCCCGAACGCGTGGAGGGTAGCTAGGCGCTGCAGGGGCGGGCCGAAGCGCAGAGCGCACGCGCACGCGAGGCGCGCCGGGGTCTAAAAGACACCGAACGCGCGCGGAAGACGAAGCCGGAACGGACAAGAGCATAGGGCGCATGCGCAGCAGTGACGGCGTCCGCAATGGCTCCCCCACAGCGCGTTTGGGTGCTGCGGTGCTGCCGCTGTCGCCTTTTCCAGGCGCACCAGGTGGGGCGGGCACCGGCCTCCCCCTCCTCCGGGCGCGGAGAGGGCGGGCAGGACTTGGCGGGGCCGCGGGGGGCCGGGCCTTCTTTGTGTGCCTTGTGGCCGCCAGGCGCGGGCGCCGTCTCCTGCGGTTGCTTGGGTCTCCCGGACGCCCGGACTCGGTTGCTTGGGTCTCCCGGACGCCCGGACTCCTGACGGTGACTGGCCCTGAGGACTGGGTTTTGCTGTCCCGCCAGAACGTCGTTTCGGGCTTTTTTTTTTTTTTTTTTTTTTTTTTTAAGTTTCCGGCGTGATGGTTATGCGTAGAAACCGGGGGTAATGGTTTTTGCGGAGGCAGCCTCGTGGCTTCTTGCGGATAGTTGGGGAAAGCAGGTTGAGGATAGCCCCCTCCCAGAGCGGCTCGCTCTTAATTTCACTACGAGAGGGATTACTGCTTTTGAGACTGAGACACGACTTGGCGTGCCCTGCCGTCCAGCTCTTAGCTCCGTGGTGTCTCCCTCCCGGTGATGAGGGGCTGTTCCCCAGACGGTGAACAACCCTCGCATGGAGCGTTTTAAACAAGATACTCGGTATTTCCAAAAGGTACTGCTTCCTTGACTGTCAAGACGCAGGAGAGGGGATGTCACTTAACCTGTTTTCTCCTGGATTGCATTTCATCTTCCTGCTTGCTGTCACCTAATACTGCCGTCCAGCATACCTACTTCTTGACAGTTCTCGCTTCCCCCTGGTTACCTGCTCGTCTGCTGTGTTCTGGAAAAGGATAACATCAAACTCACTCAAAATGAGTGTTTAAAAGTCAGATGCTCAGTATGCACCTTAAGCTTGCTAAGACCCCCCAAGGGCTACCGGGGGGCTCAGAAACTGTTTTTACTTCACTTTTTTGCACTGTGTTTTAGGAGTTGAGATTCAATGGAAATCGTTTCCATTTTTCAGTTATTACACATATGTAGTATGCATTCTCACGGTCATTTTCAACTATGAGAAATTATTTGAAACTAAAGCGAGAAAAGAGTTAAGGGTAATTGCAGATGGGACCATTTCACACACTGTCTCTCTCCAGACTCCACACCCCTAGAGCTAGCCACTTGTATGTCCTTCCAGACCTTTTTTTTTTTTTTTTAAGTGCATTTCTTACCTCCAGATGTACCCATAGAAGGCGGTATTTTTATGGTGTTTGAAGATAGGTGCTAGAGAATCAGAAGTGCTGAATTGGCAGATACACCCACAAAAATTTGTAGTAGGTGCTTTAGGTGCTGCTGTCCTCCTTAGAATCCTTTTGGGTACTTCCCCAAGAAGACTGATTGTACTAGGATCATACTCATATTAATTTTCATGTATCAACCCAGGCATCTTGATGTTAAGCATGCAGCTTCATTCCATTTTTTTAAAGCAACGTTGTGTCCCTTGATAACACTCTTTCTTGCTATTATAAATGGACTCTCCCATTACCTTTTCTAACTAGGTATTCACTTATGTAAAGGCTCTATTAACTTTATGTAAAGGCTCTATTAACTTTGTACTCAGCCCCACTCTATTTAATTGTCTTACTGTTTTTAGTACTTTTTCATTTGATTTTCTTGAGTTTTCAGGTAGATAAATCATATCTGGGGCACCTGGGTGGCTCAGTGGGTTAAAGCCTCTGCTTTCGGCTCAGGTCATGATCCCAGGGTTTGGAGATCGAGTTCCGCATCAGGCTCTCTGCTCAGTGGGGAGCCTGCTTCTCCCTCTCTCTTTGCCTGCCTCTCTGCCTACCTGTGATCTCTGTCTGTCAAATAAATAAATAAAATATTTTTTAAAAATCATATCTATAATGTTATTTTTTTCCTCCTCTCTGGTTTTCATACCTCATTACTTTTTCTTTCCCAATTCCATTGGCAGAAATTGAATAGTAATTGAGATTTTTGGCTTGTTCTTGATTTTCATGGGAGTGTTGGTAGTGATTTTCCAGTTTTAAAGCTGAATGTAAGGTGTTTTTTCATGTTAAGAGAGAACCCATCTAGTTAAACTTTTCAAGAATTGAAATTAAAGGTTGTGGAAGTAGTAGAGATCTACTTGACTTTGTTGCATATGGACAGCAAGTTTTTCCAGCACCATTTATTAAATAGTCTGTTTTTTCCTCATTCCTAAAATGCCACCTTTATAATATAGTAGCTTTTGGTAGCTTTTTTTTTTTTTTTTTTTTATATGTTATTTTTTTTTTTTTTTTTTTTTTTTTTTTTTACATATATGGTGATTTATTTTTAGGCTTCTATTCTTCATTGATCTTTAAAAATCATTATTATTCAGCTCTACCTGTTTTAAATAATCATCTAAGCCAAATTTCTGGAATTTCATTGTAGGAGAAAAAGGGTCTGAAGTGGACATGCAAAGCTTGTGGAGAGAAGCAGTCATTTTTGCGGGTGAGTCTTGAGAAACAGGGGTTCTAACAGCCATGCCAGAAAGCGGGTGGGACCCAGCCCTACAGAAGCGTGTTACTGTGGAGCCCCAGGATTCCAGTATTGGGACAAGTTCCCTAGACCTAGAACTTTTGCCCCGTGGGTTCCTGTTCCTTCAGGAAGTGAACTGGATGGAGCAGTGGCTAGAAAGTTCCCTTCATTATTTATTCAGTTAGCAAGTATTTACTGAGCACCCTCTGTGTGCAGGCACAGGAGAAACAAGGGAAGGCCAAACTTTGTCGTTCTTGCCCTCACAGATCTGCTCACGTGGAAGAGAATCTGATGCACACACACAGGTTATTTAAAACTAGACTGAGGGGCGCCTGGGTGGCTCAGTAGGTTAAGGCATGTGCCTTTGGCTCAGGTCATGATCCCAGGGTCCTGGGATTGAGCCCCGCATCGGGCTCTCTGCGAAGCAGCGAGCCTGCTTCCCTTCCTCTTTCTCTGCCTGCCTCTCTGCCTACTTGTGATCTGTCTGTCGACTAAATAAATAAAATCTTTAAAAAAATAAAAATTAAAAATTAAACTAGACTGAGAAATGCAAGGAGAAGGCAGGGCCTGTAAGGAGATGACCGGGGCCATCAGACCCAGCCGGTGGGTGTGTGTCAGTGCACACAGCGTTCGGGTGAGGTGGGCTCAGTCAGGAAGTGGAGGCCGTTAGGAGACACTCGAGAGAGAGTGTATGGACTGAAGGAAGCTCGGGGTAAAATCTCTCACTGAGGCCACTTCAGTCCTTTGCAGGCGAGTTCCTGTTGCGCCACCTCATCTCTTCACTACCACCAACTGTCCTGCACCCTTTGCCTCACCGAGCCCTCGCTCACCTTCTCTGGCCCTTGATGCCACTTCTCCGCCTCAGCTTCTCATTCTCCTCCTCCAGCCGTAAAGCCTTTCCTTTCAGACCTTGAAACGGTCCAGCGCCGCACTCTCACAGCCTTTGTGCGCGTTGCTGGGGCTTCCCCCAGCTCTTCTCGTTTTCCTGGTTTAGATATTATGTCCCAGTGTGTTTACATGAGTATCATTTATCTCCTGGAAGTTCAAGCTTCGCCGGGTTTGTTTACTGATACACCCTCTCACGTAGCACAGTGCCTGGCATGATAAGTTTACTGGCTCACCCAGTAAATATTTGTTGAATCAGAAAATGACCAAGCCCACAGTGATTGGCATTTAGGCTGATTTTCGTTTTCATTGTTAAGAACAGCTGTGCAGTGAAGCTTCCTACAAAGACCTCTTTCTTGACCAATTATTTCCTTAGGACAAATTCCTAGAAGTCAAATGCTATTTCAAAGGATATCTTTTGACCAAGGTTCTTTTAGTTTCAAATAGAAAAACAAAACAAAACAAAACAAAAAGAACACTTCAGGATGGCTTCAGCAAAATTTAAAAAAAAAAAAAGACTGGCAAGGTAACGGGGTATCTTGGGGCTTGCAAGGGAGGAGTTTCTTCCCTGAGCCCTTGAAGGACCAGCCCCAGAAACTACAAAGCTGCAGACGACGCAGGCATCATTTTTTCTTCCCCTGGTTTCCTTGCACCCAGATTCTCTCTGTATCTTCCTTCCCTGTTCCCTGCCTCCTCTCCTTCCTTTCCTCTCTCTCCCCAGATAGTTCACGGTGACATACTCCACCCACAGACCACAGACTCTCACTTCAAGCCAACTAGAGTGGCTGAGTCCCAATTAATAAACTGGGAGAAGCAATCTGATGGGCTCCGTTGACCCAGATGGCCACATCTGGTCAAGCCAACTGGGATGGTGGGAGTAGGGACGATCAGGTCATTGGTCAGCAGTATAGCTGCTGAGGCCCACCCCGAAGACAAGGAGCGGGCTCGTGAGCTAGTGACTGCTGCTTGTTTTCCATGTCAGCATGTATTTCCAAATTCTGGAGGGGAGCTCCTCTCGCACCTCCATGCCTGTGCAGTTGAGCCTGGCTTCCTGTAGGCTAGGCCACAGTGACACACAGACAACAAAACGGTGGTAGCCTGACAGATAGAGTTGTCTCTCTTGTTCAATCCTGGGAGGGATTGAGAGCAACAGCGTGGCCATCCTTGGTGCCATCATGCAGGTACCCAGGCTCCCTTCATCTCAAGGTCTTCTTACTCCCCGAGGCCTGTCTCCTGCTGCCTGCGGCCACTGAGGGCCAAAAACAGGAAGGAGCTACCCAGGAGGCTTTTAGGGGTCAGGCTTGGAAGTGGCTCACATCCCACTAGAAAGAACCTTGTCTCCTGGCCACCCTTGACTGCAGGGAAGACTAGAAAACGTTGTCCAGTTTGTGCCCAGATGAGGGGAGAAGGATTTTAGCATTCAGCTGTGGTCCCTGCCATTTATGCTAGATGTCAAGTAACGTCTTGCAAAGCTTTTTCATTTCGTTCTTCAGTTCCCCTCTCCCCCTCTCACTTGAACTTGCCCCAGCTGGGCTTTTATTCCCCACAGTGCAGTAAAAGGGCTCCTGTCAAAGTCAGCGGTGCTCTCCATTTGCTAAAAACAGTAGTGAGTTCTCAGGCCTCCAGGGACTTGACCTATTGGGAGCATCTGTCACAGTTTGTCATTTCCTCCCCCTCAAACACTGTGTTCACTTGGACTTCCAGTCATCCCACTCCTAGTTCTCCTGCTGTCTCTCTGGCTGGGTTTCAGTCCTCTTGGCTAGCTCTTTCTAAGCTAGCCAACTTCTAAATTTGAGAATCGCTCTGGCTCTCAGTTTGTTGGCCTCACTCCCTTCGCCCTCTGAGAGGAGGTCATCTGACTGTTCTGGGATGTCTGTCTCAGACCCCACGCCCAGCCCTGAACCTCCCATTAAGGGCTCTACTGGTTCTTGGATAGGCATCCAGAGACCCCTTTCCAAACGGAAGGCCTCACCAGCCCCCACCCGCCTGCTCTCCCACAGTCCTCCCCCTCACTTATGTGTTAGTTGTTTGGGCTTAAAACCTGGAGGATATCATGACTCGTCTTTTTTTTTTAAACACTCTTCGTCCAGTCCATCAGCAGATTTTGTCAGCTCTGCTTTGCGGATGCGCCCAGCCTGACCACTTGCTACTCCAGTGGTTGGAGCCACACCACTGTTGGTGACACCCCCTGCCACCCGCCCTGTTGCTGCGCACAGCCTGCCCTCAGCATTGCAGCCTCAGGTCCCGCTAAAACGTGTGCAGGGCCAAGCCACTCTCCCCAGCCTTCCAGGTTAGAGCAAAATCCCTGGTCCTACAGACAGGGCCAAGTGTGCCTGGTACAAAATGAAAATGGAAGGCCCCTTGTTCAAAAGCAGAAAAAAAAGCCACGAAAGGTACTAAAATAGTAAGTTTTTCCTTTCTTTCCTGGTCTCTCTTGACTCCTCATAATGTTTTTAATTTACTGTGGCATGTCTTCCTAAGTTAAGAAAAACCAGTGTTTTAAATTATTAGCGTGAATTTTACCATTGGTATTGTGCAACACCAGTTTGTTTGTTTTTTTTAAGATTTTATTTATTTATTTGACACAGGAGAGAGATCACAAGTAGGCAGAGAGGCAGGCAGAGACGGAAAGGAGGAAGCAGGCTCTCCGTGGAGCAGAAAGCCCAACGTGGGGCTCGATCCCAGGACCCCAGGATCATGACCTGAGCTGAAAGCAGAGGCTTTAACCCACTGAGCCACCCAGGCACCCCGCAACACCAGTTTAAAATGCAAAGAGCATTTAGCCGTGAGCCAAATAACATAAGAGTGTTTACTGTATATGCAGAATCATCCAGATTGTCCTCCTTGGGTTTTGGATCTCATACATGCCTATGTATTTCACTGTTCCCAAAACAGTGGAAATGCTGCACAAAATTAATTCAGCTTTTTTCTACTTAGTGATATGCACACATTCTGCCCACACTCCCCCTCATCAGCTCCCTGATGTGTAAGGAAGGACTGAGAGGGAAAGGAACGAGGGTCTCCCTTTCTTGCCTTTCCCTTCAGTGTCCTCCTTTTCAGCATCGGTGATCAGCTGTCTAGGCAAGTAACTGAAATAAAAGATATGACAGGGTTCCTTGGTCATCTGTGTATGTTTAGAATACCCTTGCCTTTTATCTGCATCTGAAACAGGTTCTTGTTCTGTGGAAAGCCTGGCTTCTCAGGCTGTGGGTGCCCCCCCATACTCAGGTGTAGACAGCAAACACTTAGCGTCTACGCTCGGACTCTCCGTGAACACTCCCACATGTTTGTTGTGAGTCTGCTGGAATCCTGTGCTCCTGGGTCATTGAGCATGCTGTGAGCGAACAGTGCAGCAGAAAACTATGGGCGTGCATAGCGTGTGTATCCCTGCTTATAGACACGACCCATTGTCCCATGAGACTTCACTTAATGCAACACAAGTTCAAAGGTAAGATTATTAAGAATTTCAAATTAAAAAAAAAAATGTTTTCAAGATGGCAGCAATAAAACAGGTCTCATGCCCACAAAGCCAGCTTGGCCTGTGGTAGGGACTACACTCAGACCTCACCTCCTGCCATTTTCCCTCAGACCACTCAGCTCTAGCCATGTGGCTGCCTTATGGTTCCCCCAAAGTGCCAGGCACAGGGCCCTTACTCTCGTGTCCTTTTCATTGCTTCTGTTGAATCCTACCCCCAGGTGCCTACATGGCTCTGGCCCTCATATTTTCTTGTTGTGTGCTCAGATGTCAGCCTAGTGATCTGTTCCCTGAAAACCCTATATAAAATTGTCTGCTCTGTCTCCACTCTACCCCTTTCATTGCCTTATTCTCCTGGGTAGTACTTCTCATCATCTGATGGCCACATAGTTATATGCTTATTGTCTGTCTCCTCGCACTAGAATGTACACTCCAACATGACAGTGATTTTTGTCCACTCTTGTATTGTATTGTCCTTACCTGGTCCAGGGGCCTGGCACATAATAGGTATGCAATAAATGTTAAACAAATGATTGCTAGGTGGGGAAGAAAAGGTACTTCGTTGTATTTTGATTTATGTTCCTTTGATTATCAGTGAATAGTAAGTATCATATTGTATGTTTATTGGCGGTTCGTGTTACTTCTCTTCCAAATTTCTTGTTTACATTCAGTAACCATTTAGTGTGGGGTTTGGGGCTGAGTGTGTCTTTGATATGCAGAGTTCTGAGTGCTTTAGAAGGACAGCCAGAGGGGCACCTGGGTGGCTCAGTTGGTTAAGCGACTGCCTTCGGCTCAAGTCATGATCCCAGAATCCTGGGATTGAGTCCTGCATTGGGCTCCCAGCTCCATGGGGAGTCTGCTTCTCCCTCTGACCTTCTCCCCTCTCCTGCTCGCTTGCTCGCTCTCTCTCTCTTCAAATAAATAAATAAAATCTTTAAAAAAAAAAAAAAAAGGACAGCCAGATAGCCCAGAACTATTAGTCCCTGAGTTTAGTTTGTAAATAAACTACAAATAAATAAATTGTAAATAAACTACAGACTTTAGTTAGTTTGTAAATAAATCACTCCAGAAATAGTGGTCAGTCATCAGGATTTCTGCATGTTGCTTCTGGGCCTTGCAAAGTACAGCTTTCCACTTCCTGAGGTACATCACTAATGGATCTGTTTCTCAGCATTCCATCCACGTTTCTTAAACTTACAATTTTTTTTGTTTTTCAGACTTACGGTGAGGGCTCCGGTGCTGACTGTAGACGCCATGTCCAAAAATTAAATCTGCTACAGGGACAGATTTCAGAGATGGCATTCAGGTATAGTTGTTTGAGAAGGGCATGGTTATCTTGTCTTGGCCTGCATTCACCTTGAATGGTTAGTGGAAGTAGAAGATGGAGAAATCCCTTAGATTTCCATGTGATGATTAGTTCCCCTGAAGGGTCTTCCCACTGAAAATAACTAAAAATGCTAACTGTAGTATTTTGAGTACCCTGATGAGATGGCAGGGAAGTAAACGAAATATCAGAAGTCAAAAATAAAGCAAAAGCCAAAGTCCAGAGAGTAAGTGCCTGAGCTGCTCCGGAGCTCCCATTTACATGGCTAGGAAGGGTGTGGGGGACAAAGACAAGGCCTATGGCCTGGTCAATGTGGGAGGGTCAGTAGGAAACCACCACCTAAAGTTGAGTCCCCAAAATACTACACCCTCAGTGGATGAGCAAATGAACTAGAAATACACCCTTTCTGCAACGGGGAGCATGTTGGCCTTGGCATGGGGAATGGAACTATCTCTCTAGGAATTTATAAACACAAGAAAGCGGTCACATGGCTTTTCAGCCTTTTACATGCTCTGTGTGAAAAGCCTCAAGCTGAGAATTTATTTTTAAATCGTCCAAGGAAGCAAAGGTAAATGCAGCACCTTTGGAGCATACATCTTCAACCCAGGCCTGAAAGAATTTCTGCAGATAAAATTCCAGGAAGCATATACTCAGAGTTCAAAAATCATTAAACACTCAAGGAGATATGTCATCATGAGCAAAAGAGAACAGAAACAACAGAAAAGTGAGACCCACAGAGACTTCAGACTACAGAATGTATATTTGATACATTTAATGAGATAAAAGACAGTGTTGATAATATAAAAAGTAAAGGACTTCAGGCCACCTGGCTGGTTCAGTCAGTAGAGCATGCAACTCTTGATCTCAGGGTCATGAATTCAAGCCCCACATTGGGGATAGAGTGCAAAAAAAAAAAAAAAAGGAAGCAAAGGACTTTTAAAAATGCCCAAGTAGGTGACAGACAACCAGAAAGAGTTTATAGAAATGAAAAGTATAATCATTGAAATTAAAAATTCAGTGGACAGGTTTAGCATTAAATGTAGCTGAAGAGACAATCAGTGAAATGGAAGCAAAATCTGAAGAAAATATTCACAATGCAACACAGAAATAAAAAGACGGAAAATGTGAGTTGAGAAACACAGAAGCTACAGGGAAGAGTTCCAGTGAGAGAGAATAAAGAAAGTGGGGCAGAGGCAATATCTGAAAAGACTAAAGCATTTTCCAGATTCATAGTCTTACATTCTTAGATTTAGGAAACAATAAATCTCAAACTGGATAACGTCATTATTTTACTTGCAAACAACATGGTTGTATATAAGGAAATCCTAATGAACTTATACAAATGCTACTAGAGCTAATATTTTACCAAGATCACAACAGTACAAATTTAACATACAGGAGCGCGTGGGTGGGTCAGTCTGTTAAGCATTTGACTTCAGCTCAGGTCATGATCTCAGGGTCCTGGGATTGAGCCCTACATAGGGCTCCATGCTCAGCAGGGAGTCTGCTTGTCCCTCCCCTGCTCCCGGCCTCTCCCCTAACTTGTGCAGTCTCTCTCTCTCTCTCCCCCTCATATAAATAAATAAAATCTAAAGAAGTCAATAGGTAGAATTAAATTATTTCTATATAAATGCTATGAGCAATTAGAAAAAAAATTTTAAAGATTTTATTTATTTGACAGAGAGAGACACAGTGAGAGAGGGAACACAAGCAGGGGGAGTGGGAGAGGGAGAAGCAGGCTTCCTGCTGAGCAGAGAGTCCAATGTGGGGCTCAATCCCAGACCTGGGATCATGACCTGAACCAAAGACTTAACCAACTGAGCCACCCAAGCACCCCGGAAAATTATTTTTTAAATCAAATACAATTTAGGACAGCATCAAAAAATTAGATATGTAGGGATAAATATAACAAAATATATGCAAGATCTGTTCAGTAAAAACTACAAAACATTGCTGAGAGAAATTAAAGAGCTAAATTAACGAAAAGATATAACATGTTCATGGATTGGAAAACTCAGTATCACGAAGATTTCAGTTTATCTTAAATTGGTAGAGATAGCCTAATCCAAGTCAAAATTCCAGTGGGCTTCTTTTTTTTGCAAAAATTGACGAACTGATCCTATTACATAGAAATACAGTACCTTGGGGCACCTGGGTGGCTCAGCAGGTGAAGCCTCTGCCTTCGGCTTGGGTCGTGGTCTCGGGGTCCTGGGATCGAGCCCCACGTTGGGCTCTCTGCTCAGCGGGGAGCCTGCTTCCCTCTCTCTCTGCCTACTTGTGATCTCTCTCTCCCTGTCAAATAAATAAATAAAATCTTAAAAAAAAATATATAGTACCTATAATTTACCAAGACAGAGCTGGAGGACTTGTGCAGCCTGGTTTCAAGATCTACTATAATGCTATAGTAATTGAGACAGTGCGCTATTGGTGAAAGGCTAGACATAGAGATAAATCAGAAGGTAAATGGATAAATAAATTACAGGTATGTTCCTGCAATGGGATGATACAATATTCAAAATAACAGGCAAATCTCAGAAACATTGCTAAGTGAGAGAAGCCAGACACAAAAGTCTACATATTCTAGGGATCAGTGGTTTTCTGGGGGAGAGGAGAATTGCCTCTAAAGACACATATGAGAATTTCTGGGGGTGATGAAAATTTTCCATATGTTGTCCATTATATCTCAATTTTTTTTTCTCAATCTTAATTGGATAATAGTTTCAAAGATATAATTCATCAAAGCTCATCTAACTATACACTTAAATTTTAGTGTATGTCCTACCTTAAGTTAATTTTTAAGGTTAAAAAAAATCTGCCCTTAGACACAGGAACATGATAAAATTACAGAACACAGAAGACAAAGGGAAGAGCTGAAAAGTAGCTGGAGAGAAGAGAGATTGCCTACAAAGGAACAGCAGAGGCCGAACTTCTCAGTGGTAACTTTAAAGCGAGAAGACAGACTGCTATCTTCAGACTGTTGAGAACTGTCCTTTGTTGGAGTTGAGTCCCTGAATCAGAAAGGTGAGCAGAGGTCTGGCTGGTAGCTGGTAGGACACGGCTCAAGTGAACGCCAGAGTATCAGCCCCATGGCCGGGTAGGTGTTGGATGTGCATGCTCCCATTGCCTCTTTATAATCGCTCTGTGAAGATCATGGATGTCTGCGTACCAGTGAAGAAACAAGACCAGATGCCCACACTCGGCCGCTCACTGGAGAGAGGTCCCGTCTGATGGTGCGATGTAACCACCCTGTCCGACGTGGGGGGGGGGGGGGGGGTGGCTTTGCTCCAGCCTCCGGCGCGGGCACAGTAAGTGTTCTCCTGGCCAGTCATGCCCCTCAGAGGCCATGGAGGCCCTGGCCCCCCACTCTCTATGTGTCGAGAGGACCCTGCTGCCCCAGGGAGACTGGCAGAAGTCACTGTGACACACACACAGTGTCTGTCCTCACTCATAATGGTAGAACTCTGAAGACATACTTGTATAACTGTGCAGCGGACACCTCCTCGCCTTTGCTGACGGGAGGGACTCTGCTATAAGGCTTCCGCTGACGTTCCTCTATCCCAGACCCTCAGCAAGGCACGGGCACATGTCATCTCTTTCATCTTCATAGTCACCCACGCCATCTTGTGTTTGTGGAGAGGGAACTGGGGTACACTGACGAACCCAAAGTCACACTGTCACAGTGACGACCAGTCACTTGCAAAGCCAGGATGCAAACACGGGTCTGTCTAGGAGAAGAGTTGGCCCCTTCTGCCCGTGTCACCTTTCTTGTTGATGGACGGCTTGACCAGCCTAAATCTGAACAACAAAGGGTCCCTCCTCGCAGGCCCTTCTGAACTGTTTGAGTATCACCAGATTACATCAAAACAACAGACATAAGATCCTAAGATCCCTAGAGCAGTCCTTGATATCCATTGTCAAGTATGCACATCATGGCATCCCCATCTCCTTGCCCTTTGTCTCCTGGGTCATTTCACTAAGGACACCACATGTATAATCTTTCACTAAGGTCTCTGGAAGAACCTGGAAATGTTGATGAAGAGGAAAATGCGGAGCCCAGGCAGGCTGAGTGTGAGAGTGTGCAGGTAAGTGTGTCCCAGAGGGGGTTCTCTTGTTGGTCTTTTGTGCAACAAATGCTGTCCGTAACACACACTGGCTTAAAGCTGCAGGGAACACAAAGTAAACCCATCCCTTTGGTGAGGCTGGAGACAGCCGTGTGTAGTGGTTATTACGGGACTCTGAAAAGGGCGTTGTCTTTGGCTAGGAGCTCTCTGAACTTCACCTGAACTTCACCTCCTCGTGTTTCTCCCCTTGGCCCCGTTGCGCTCTGGGCACACCTCAGCTAGGGGAAAGATGCTGTTGCAGAGTCCCTGGCTTTCATGTTCCCTTTCTCCAGACAGAGCCTCCCCATGGGGCTCCCATCCAGTTTTCTGCCCCAGTGCCCAGTAAAGTAGGTGCTCAGGCCATGGTGGGTGGGTGGTGTGTGTCAGAGCTTGAGTGACTGAGGAGGTGACACCATGGGTACACAGGGTGCCATGGCTACACGGAACACTGTCCTGCCAGGGCCGGGGGCATGGGAACAGCTGTCGGAGGTTCCCCGCCCACCGGAGGACAGAGCCTGCCTCTGCTCACAGAATCGCATTGGCAACGTCCTCCCTCTGCTGGCTTTCCATATTTTTTTTTTTTTAGATTTTTATTTATTTATTTATTTGACAGAGAGAGAGAGATCACAGGTAGGCAGAGAGGCAGGCAGAGACAGAGAGGGAAGCAGGCTCCCCGCTGAGCAGAGAGCCCGATGCGGGGCTCGATCCCAGGACCCCGAGATCATGACCTGAGCCGAAGGCAGAGGCTTAACCCACTGAGCCACTCAGGTGCCCTCCATATTTCTATTATAAACGGGAGTGTTGCTCATACGCCACTTTAACACAACAACTCTCACATGGTTGGCGCTCTGTTTCCGGTTTTGTCTGCTGAGGGACTCCATCTCACATCATCACAATTATGAGAAATCCTAGTTTGTGCCCCGGAGTTTTCACGTGTGTCGTTCCCTTGCTGTAGAGTCTGCAGTGATGCCCGGTATCTACAGAATATAGTGGAGGTACTTACCCCATGATGAATGGGCATGTAGATTATTTCCAGATTTTCGCTGTGGTGAGTTTTCACTCTGATTTATATCACTTGGATGAGCCTTTTTGTGCTTTTGTCTTCCTTTGGAACCACTAGGTCGGGGAGCGTGGACATTTGGAAAGTTCCTTGATGAGTCGTGTCCAGCAGCTTTCCCGCACTCTGTGCCAGTGCACAGCCCCCAGTGTGCCATAGGACGTCCATCTCCCCATTATCACCCCCCATCACACACACACACAAAATGCCTTTCCTGGTGCCAGGGCAGATATGGGTCCTGAGAATAAACTTGCTTCCCAATCCTGCAGGAAAAACCCCAGTCCTCAGAGAACCGCTGGCTGAAGTATCTGGAAAAAGACTCGAAAGGGCTGGGGATGGAAGGAAGCGTGTGTTTCGAGAGCCCACCCTCGTCCAGGACAGAGAAGCCAGAGCCTTCCTTCAACACAGGCCTGCCTAAAAAAAGGTGCCGAGCTCGTCACTGATCCAGCCACCGCCCTGTCCCCACGGTGTCTCACAGGGAGTGACGAGTGGCCTCTGGCAGTCAGCAGCGCAGAGCAGCCTGGCGGGAGGTGCCGTCACCACCAAGCCCTTCTTGGCCTTGCGGGGTCCCAAGTGCTGCTGTGTGGTGGTCAGGGTCGGGTAGGATGCCAGCACAGGCGCCTTTTATGGTGCTCACATCCTTGTGACTGCACACAAAGTGCAGTGTGGCCAGGGTGGTTCGTGGTTCTGGGAGCTTGTAGCCTACAGCAGGGAAGACCCGACCTTTTGTAGGTCTGTGCTCCTCTAGTGTCCATGAGTCTTCGGAGACAGTACCTGGTCTAGAACCAGGGTGGCCCCTACAGGGCAAGTGATATTGGGAGTTAGATTCCAGTTCAAAGTAAGAACTCTCTAGCAACTACAAGCTCTGGGGCTTGTAGAGAAGTGGGCTGCCTCGGGTGTCATTGGGCAGCCTGCTCTTGGCAGCCGAGCAGAAGTTGAGCGGCCACCTGGGTGGGAGGCTGTATGGGAGGACAGGCCCCTGCCTGTGCTGGGATGGCCCCAAGTATGGTGACAGGACTGGACTCTTGGCAGTGCTTTCTCTCTACCAGGAAATGGAGCCAGAGCACAGTCCAGCCTCCACCCAGCCCTGATGTCCAGAACCTAGGTGATTCTGAGGTTACCTTGGAGCCCCAGAAGGTCAGTGATTGAGGACAGTGTTTCTCTTCTGGTCCCGGTAACCATGAAACACACAAAGAATTGCTAACTACCCGAGTGTTTTGTCTGCTCTGACTTAAGCCATCCTCGTTCTCTGGCCTGACCGTCTCCCTGCCATGCCCAGTCTCAGTGATGTGAACTGCTGGGCACAAGGACAGCTTGTTGCCTTGGAATCAACCAAGGTTGAGCAGTAGGGCTTTTCTGAGTCAGGACCATTCTCTTCCCTTGACGTGCCGGGGCGGGTCTTTGTCTGACTGTCCAGCATGGGACCTGCCCCGGACTTCCGAAGAGCGGTTCTCAGCCTCGTCGTCACCCACCCAGGTGGTCCTTGCGCATCGAGGCACTGTCCTCACCTAGGACCTGCTCTTTTGTTTTTCTGTTTGTTTTTTAATTTAACAGAGATCGCAAGTAGGCAGAGAGAGAGGAGAAAGCAGGCTCCCTGCTGAGCAGAAAGCCCAGTTCAGGGCTCGATCCCAGGACCCTGAGATCATGACCTGAGCTGAAGGCAGAGGCTTTAACCCACTGAGCCACCCAGGCACCCCCCCCCCGGTCTTGTTTCTATTTTCATTTTTGAAGTATGGTTGACAGATGATGGTGTATTACTTCCAGGGACACAACACAGTGATCTGGCAGTTTAGTACTTGAGTCCGTGCTCACCAGGCCAGTCATCGTCCATCAGCACACGTTGTTACAATATTACTGACTCTATGCCCTCTGCTATATTTTTCATCTCCTTCCTTATTTTTCACCAGAAGTTTGTACCCCTCAATACTTCATCTGTTTTGCCCATCCCTTCGTCCCCTTCCCCTTGGGCCACCACCGGTTCTCTGTACTTATGAGTTCTTTTTTATGCCTGAGTAATATTCCATTATGTAGGTACACACCACATCTTCTCTTTCCATTCACCCATCAGTGGACACTTGGGCTGCATCCCTATCTTGGCTGTTGTAAATAATGCTGCAGCAAACATAGGGGTGCGTAGATCTTTTCAACTAGTGTTGCTCTCATGGGTAATGAAATTACTGGATCATATGATTTTCTATTTTTAATTTTTGGAAGAAATTCCATACAGTTTTCCTCAATGGCTGCACCAATGTACATTTCACCAACAGTGCACAAGAGTTCCCTTTCTCCACATCTTCCCCAATACTTGTTATTTCTTGTCTTCTTGGTACTACCCATCCTGACAGGTGTGAGGATAATTTCGGGGTTTTGATTTGCAGTTCCCTGATGGTGAGTGATGTTGAGCATCTTTTCATGTGTCTGTTACCTATCTGTATCTCTTCTTTGGGAAAATGTCTATTCAGGTCCTCTGCCCATTTTTTAATTGGATTATTTGGGGTTTTGGTGTTTATAAGTTCTTTATATATTAAGGATGTTTTCAGGTACATTGTTTGTGAAAATCTTCTTCCATTCAGTATGTTGTCTTTTCATTTTGTTAATGGCTTCCTTCACTATGCAAAAGCTTTTTATTTTTATGTACTCCCAGTATTTTGTTTTTGCTTTTGTTTCCCTTGCCTGAGAAGACATAACCATAAGTACGTTGCTAAGGCCGATGTCCAGCAGCTTACTGGCTATGTTTTCTTTTAGGAGTTTCATGGTTTCATTTCTCACATTTAGGTCTTTAATCCATTTTGAATTTATTTTCTCATATCGTGTAAGAAAGCAGTCCCATTTTCTCACCACCTTTCATTGAAGAGACTCTTTGGCCCATTGTATATTCTTGCCTGTTTCATCCTTGATTATCTGGCCATATAATTGTGGGTTTAATTCTGAACTTTCTGTTATGTACCATTGATCTATGTGTCAGTTTTTTATGCCAGAACCATACTGTTTTGATTACGATACCTTTGTACTATATCTTGAAATCCGGGATAGGTTTTTTTCTTTCTCAAGTTTGCTTTTGCTATTCAAGGCCTTTTGGATCCCATACAAATTTAAGGATTATCTGTTCTAGTTCTGTGAAAAATAGTATTGGTATTTTCTTGTGGATTGCACTGAATTTCATAGAATGCTTAGGGTAGTATGGACATTTTAACTATATTGGCCCTTCTCATCCATGAGCATGGTTTATCTTTCCATTTGTTTGTGTCATCTTCAGTTTCTTTCATCAGCATCTTAGTTTTCAGAGTATAGACCTTTCACCTCCTTGGTTAAATTTATTCCTAAGTATTTTACTTTTTTTTTTTTTTAATTAATTTATTTATTTGAGAGAGGCAATAGCAAGAGAGAACACGAGGTGGGTGGGGAGAGGGAAAAGCAGGCTCCCTGCCCAGTGCAGGAATTGATCCCAGGATCCTGGGATCATGACCTGAGCCAAAGGCAGACACTTAACCAAGTGAGCCAGGCCTCCCTTTTTGTTTTTTATTTTTGTTTTTTTTTCTTTTTGCTATTTCGTTATTAGTGTATAGAAACACAACAGATTTCTGTATATTCATTTTGTAACTTCACTGAATTCATTTATCAGTTCTAGAAGTTTTTAGGTGGAGTCCTTAGGGTTCTCTGTATAAAGTATCATATCACCTGTAAATAGGGAATTTACTTCTTCCTTACCAATTCAGATGCCTTTTATTTCTTTTCCTTGTCTGACTGCTGTGATAGGACTTCTAGTACTGTGTTGGATAGAAGTAGTGAGAGTGGACATCCTTGTCTTGTTCCTGAGTTCTTAGAGGAAACGCTTTCACTTCTGTGCCATTTGGTATGGTGTTAACTATGGGTTTGACATCTGTGGCTGTTATTATGTTGAAGTATGTTTCCTCCAAACCCATTTTGTTGAGAGTTTTTTTTTTTTTTTATCCTGAGTAGATGCTGTATTTTGACAGATGCTTTTTATGCATCTGTTGGGGTGACTATATGGTTTTTATCTTTAGTCTTGTTGATGCGACGCGTCCCATTGAATTGCAAATATTGAATGACCCTGGTGTAACTGGAATAAATCCTGCTTGATCGTGCTGAATGATCCTTCTAATGTATTACTGAATTTGGGTTACTGAGATTTTGTTGACGATTTTTGCATCTATGTTCATTAGGGATTTTGGTCCATAATTTTCTTTTTACATAGTGCCTTTTCTGGTTTTGGTATCAGGGTGATGCTGGTAGAAGGCTCATAAAATGAATTTAGAAATTTTCTTTCCTCTTCAATTTTTTGGAGTAGTGTAAAGAAAATAACTGTTAAGTCTTTAAATGTTTGCTAGAATTCACCTGTGAAGCCTTCTGGTCCTGGACTTTGGTTTGTTGGGAATTTTTTTTATTACAAATTCTATTTCATCACTACTAATTGGTCTGTTCAAATTTTCTATTTCTTCCTGATTCATTTTTGAAAGATTTGTTTCTAGGAATTTATGTAATGCTTCTAGGCGGTCCAACTTGTTGTCATATAATTTTTTAATGGTAGTCTCAGAGTCTTGTGTTTCTGTGATGATGGTTGCTACCTCTCCTCTTTCATTTCTGATCTTATGTATTTGAGTTTACTTGATGAGTCTAGCTAAAGATGTACCAATTTTATTTTTCAGAGAACCAGCTCTTGGTTTCACTTGTCTTTCCTGTTGTTTTCTTAGTCTCTTTTTCCTTTATTGCTGCTCTGTTTTTGAGTCCTTCCTTCTACTAACTTTGGGCTTTGTTCATTTTCTTTCTAGTTCCTTTAGGTGTAAGATTAGATTATTTGAGATGTTTATCGTTCTCCTTTTTTAAAAGATTGTATTTATTTATGTATTTGAGAGAAACCATGGAACAGGGGCAGATGGAGAGGGAGAAGCAGGCTCCTTACTGAGCAGAGAGCATGATGCGGGGCTCCATCCCAAGACCCTGGGATCATGACCTGAGCTGAAGGCAGATGCTTAGCTGACTGGGCCACCCAGGTATCCCCTGAGATTTTTATTGTTCTTGAGGGAGGCCTGTATTGCTATAAACTTCCATCATAAAACTGATTTGCCTGCATCCCAAAGATTTTGGACTATTGTGTTTCATTTTCTTTAATCTCCGTGTATTTTTTTTTTCCTCTTTAATTTCATGGTTGAGCCACTGGTTGTTCAGTAACATGTTGTTAGCCTCCATATGTTTGTGTTTTTTCCAGTTCTTTTCTGGTCATTGATTTTAGTTTCATAGAGTGTGGTTGGAAAAGATGTTTGATGTGATGTCAGTCTTCTTAAATTTATTGAGACTTGTTTCGGAGCCTAACATGTGACCTCTCCTGGAGATAGTTCCGTGTATACTTGAAAAGAATACGTATTCTGCTTTTCTTAGATGGAATGTTCTGTATGTGTCTGCTAAGTACCTCTGTGTCTTTCAAAGCCACCATTTCCTTATTGATTTTCCATGTGCATAATCTGTCCATCGATGTAATAGAGGCGTTAAAGTCCCCTACAATTATTCTATTACTGTCAACTTCTCCCCTTCGTCTGTTAATACTTACGGGTTTAGGTGTTCCTCTGATGTTGGGTGCATGGATACTTACAGCTGTTACCTCCTTTTGTTGGGCTGATCCCTTTATCACTATGTAATGCCCATACAGTCCTTAAGTCTACTTTTTCTGATGAAGTATTGCTACTGCAGCTTTCTTTTCACTTCCATTTGCATGGTGTATCTTTTCTTGTCCCTTCACTTTCAGTCTGTCTTTAGGTCTGAAGTGACTCTTGTAGGCAGCACATAGCCTTTTTATCTGTTCAGTTACCCCATACCTTTTGACTGGAGCACTGAGACGATTTAAGATAATCATCGATAGTACGTGTTTACTGCCATTTTGTTATTCCTGGTTGTTTTCGTGGTTCTTCTCTGTTCCTTTCCTTAGTGTTGTGCTTAGGTTCCTTTCTATTCTTTGTGCATCTGTCATAGCTTTTTTTTTTTTTTTTTAGGATTTTTATTTATTTTACAGAGAGAGTGTCTGTGGGGGCGGGGGCAGAGGGAGAGAGAATCTGGAGCCGACTCCCTGATGAGGGCAGTGGAGCCCAACATGGTGCTCAGTCCTACAACCCTGCCCTCACCACCTGAGCCGGAATCAAGAGCTGGACACTTAACCTGAGTCACCCAGGCGCCCCAGTTTTTTGTAGTTTTTTTTTAACTATCCTAGATTTTTGATTTGTGATTACCGTTGGGTTCATACAGAACAAGAGCTGTACGTATGGCAGTCTGTATTAAATTAATGGCTGCGTAAGTTCAAACACATTCTAAGAGCCATAAATTGTTACTTCCCCCTCCACATTTTATGTGTATATTTTTTATCTTTTGTGTGTGTGTGCCTTGACTACTATCTGTAGATATCATTGATTTTACTACTTTTGCATTTTAATCTCCATAGGGGCTTTATAAGTGATTAACCCACTACCTTTCCTAGATGTTTGCTTTCCCCTGTTAGATTTTTTTCCCTTCATAATTTTCCTCCACTTAAGGGCTTTTCTTTCTTGTTAAAGTTCCTTTAATATTTTTTGTAAAGGTTGATTTAGTGGTGATCCTTTGAATTTTGTCTGGGGAACTATTTAGCATGTTTAAAAGTCTGAATAACGGTCTTACCAGGTAGAATATTCCTGACTGTGGGTTTTTCCTTTCAGCACTTCGAGTGTGTCATGCCACTCTTTTCTGGCCTGCAGAGTTTCTACAGAAAATCAGCATATAGCCTTATGGCGTTTCCCTTGTATGTATGTTTGCTTTGCTCTGATTGCTTTTAAGATCTTCTCTTTGAAGGGCGCCTGGGTGGCTCAGTGGGTTAAGCCTCTGCCTTCAGCTCAGATCATGATCTCAGGGTCCTGGGATTGAGCCCCGCATTGGGCTCTCTGCTCAGCGGGGGGCCTGCTTCCCCCTCTCTCTGCCTGCCTCTCTGCCTACTTGTGATCTCTCTCTGTCAAATAAATAGAATCTTTAAAAAAAGAAAAAATCTTCTCTTTGATTTTGCCATCTTCATTATGTCCTGTGTGGGAATCCTGTTTGGGGCTTTCTGTGCTTCCTAGTTCTGGATATCTGTTTCCTTCCCCAGATCAGGGAGGATTTTAGCTATTGTTTCTTCAGATAAATTTTCTGCCGCGTCTGTCTTCTTCTTTTGAGACCCCTGCAATGTGAATGTTGTGAAGTTTGCTGGTATCTTAGAGGTCCTCTCACCTGGTCTCATTTTTCATTATTTTTGCTGTCAGCATGGTGCTTTCCATGACCCTGTCTTCCAGGTCGCTGAATCGGTCTTCTGCATCCTCTAATCTGCCACCAATTCCTTCTGGTGTATTTTTTATCATTTTTATCTCTTTGTTGACAGTCTCAGAGTTTACCCACTTACCTCTCAAGTTCAGCAACCATTTCTTACCATTGTTTTGAACTGTTTATCCAGCATATTGCTTATTTCCATTTTGTTTAGTTCTTTTTCTGTGATTTTGTCCCATTCTTTCATTTGGGACATGGTCCTCTGTCTCCTTATTTTGTCTGATTCTATTTGTTTCTATAGATTAGGTAGGTCAGCTGTCTCCTGCTCTTGCAAATAGTGGCTTCATGGAGAAGCGTTCCTGTGCTGCTCTGTAGCGCAGTCCCGCACGGTCAGCAGAACCATGCCGTGGTGCTAGGGGTGTCCCCTGTGAGCGGTGTGCCCCTGTTGTGTCTGAACTGTGGCCACTATGGGCGTGCTTGCAGGTGGGGCTGGCCGCAGTGCCCTGCTTCCCTGCTACAGCTACACGGGCACAGTCTGTTCCCGGCACCTTAGAGGCCCAGCCGCAGCCACCAGGGGTTCTCAGGAGCAGGGCCTGAGTCAGCCCCACAATAGCAGTGGGGGCACTAGAGCACCCGGCTTGCCCCCTTCATAGCTAGCCAGGAGAGCAGGCTGGCACACTGGTCCCTGCCCCCACCCCCAGGGCAGGAGCCACTCTGCAGGCAGGGAGGTTGGGTGGAAGAAGACCACAGGGGTGCTGGAGCAGAGCACCCACCTGGAACTGGCACGAGGATGGAGCTGGCTCCCGCGAGCACTTGCTCGTCCAGGCCGGGGGAGGGCAAGTGAAATGCTCCCCCGCCCCAGTACTGTTATTCCAGGGGGAAAACTGTAGCTCCCTGGCCTGCCAACACACATCCTAAAATTAGTCGTTAAACCTTCACATGCATACCAGGTGCTTTTTCCGACTGCTATTTCCATGCGGTGTTGGGCTGGGCTCTTAAGCATGTTGGGTTTTTTGTTTTTTTTTTAAGATTTTATTTATTCATTTGACAGAGATCACAAGTAGGTAGAGAGGCAGCACAGAGAGAGGAAGGGAAGCAGGCTCCCCACCGAGCAGAGAGCCCGATGCAGGACTCGATCTCAGGACCCTGAGATCATGACCTGAGCTGAAGGCAGAGGCTTAACCTACTGAGCCACCCAGGTGCCCCAGCATGTTGGCTTTTTAAGGGCAGGGACTTAGTGTCCTATCACCCTCCAGCTCTGGGTGTTAGGCCCCAGATTTTCAAAGCCGGATGTGATGCAGTGACTGGTTTGCCCAGTGCAGGTCCCCAAGGCCGGGGATGCCCAGTGTGGGGTCTGACCCCATGTTCTCAGAGCTTGTGAGGCCCATCCCATCTGTGGCCAGTCACTCCAGGGGTTTGGTTCCTGACCACACGTCCACCCCTCCTACCGTTTGTGATGTGACCTTGCTACAGCCAGCCGTGGACAGTCAGTCCTGCTGGCTTCACAGCATCTTCAGTTAGTTGCAATACGTGCAGTTGTTGCCTCGGTGTGTCTGTGGTAGGAGGTAAGCTCAGGGTCCTCCTGCCCTGCACCCCACACTCCACCCCACCACGCCATCCCCACACCGCTGCTCATTCTAGAGGCTTCCCGCCTGGCAGGCCAGACCCCACTGCACATTTAAGGCCACAGAATGCAGGCTCAGCTGTTGTCTCACAGGAGCCACAGGCACGGAGGCCAAGGCTCTCTGCTGGGCATCGGTCTCTGCCATCCCCCAACAAGGCCAAGGCCAGCCTGCCCAGCTTCAACTGGTACTGCAAAGGTCAGACTTTGATGTTGCGTCTAGCTGTGTGTCCCTGAAGCTCTGAGTCATAGAATAATGGCAGTTACTGATGGGCCAGGCCCAAGGTTAACATTCAACTGCATTCTCACAGGGAAGGCTCACACGGGCACAGTTTGTTTTGAAGGGGAGGAACTCAGGCTGCACCGTAGTTGAGTGGAGTCCCGGCAGGTCAGGGGCACTGCGTCTGGAACAGAGCACCACGAGCCTCTTCCACACCGCCCTGGGGTTGTGATGCAGGGTCCTGCCTGTCATGGTGATTCCTCTATAGGCAGTCAGGACCCGGTGCTGCGGTTGCTTCCTCTGGGGTCCTCTGCAGCCACTCCCACAGCTCCAAACCCTCCCCGTGGTTCCGGAGACTTTCATATCTGCCTGGCACTGAGCAGACAGGACAGAAGCTCTTCCACCCTTTCTAGATGGTCTCAGGCACGATTCTAAGGCTTCCGTGGGAATATTCTCTTGAGGGAAGCCCGGTCATGGAATCTGGTGGAGGTGGTGAGGGCATTTGTTTGCCCTGCTTTGCTAACCCACCAGATGAGAGCAGGAAGAATCGGTGGAACAGAGAGTGAGACGTGTGGGAGCCTCAAGGCGGAGAGGAGAAAGCAGCAGTGCAGGCGTGGGGGTCCTTCCCTCCCCTCCCTTGGTCTTGCCAGGCCACTGGCACTTGTTCAGAATAGAGGACATGGTTCTCTCCTGTCATTTCCATTGCAGGACGAAGCTGGCCTGGCGGGGAAGGTCAAAGAAGGCGGGGGCCACAAGGACAGGGGAACTGTTCCTCGGGTGGGTCCTCCACGTCTGGCCCCACAGGTCAGAGCTACATCTTCCAAGTGGGAACGATTCCTTCTGCCACCTGGAAATGGCCCACGTGCAGACATGGAGCCCTCCCTGGCCCTACAGAGAGACCCCAAGCATGCTGAGGCAGCACTGGCTGAGCAGGGGACCCTATGGGTCCAGACCCCAAGGGAAGGGCACCCCAGCAGGCCACTCGGTGCACCCAAACTTCCCTGGCCTGCACATACTTTCACATCAGGGTCTCAGAGGCCCTGTGTAAAGCCCTCCGGACCACCACGGGACACTGGTCCTCTGGCAAAGGGCAGTCCCTTGGTCACAGGGGTACAGGAGTCCCCACTTGTGCTACTATGTGACCTTTTTAAAACTGGTGAGGACTTTGAGGATGATCTGTGAAGTGACTTAAACAAGGTTACCCACCCGGACACATGTTACATGAGCCCTTATCCCCTGGACCTCTTGGCCACTGCCCAAAAAAAAAAAAAAAAAAAAAAAAAAAAAAATTAGCTTTTAAATAGGATGGGAGGGGGGCAATACCTGAGAGGCTCAGTTGGTAAAGCCTGTGCCTTCAGCTCAGGTCATGATCTCAGGGTCCTGGGATCGAGTCCTGCATCTGGCTCCCTGCCTGGGGGTTGGGGGGGACAGGGAAGGGAGAGTCTGCTTCTCCTTCTGCCCCTCCCCTTGCTCATGCTTCCATCCCTCCCTCCCTCCCTCACACTTTAGCTCTCAAATAAAATCTTAAAAAAAAAAAAAAAAAAAAAAAGGACCAGGGATGATTTATACAATACTGTCAACAAGAACAAACTATCAAGTCATCTCTGGTTGCAACATCTTTGATTAAAGTGCTTATACCATTTAATTACAGATTGTTTGCAACACAGCAACAGAATGGTTACAAACGGGTTTTCTTACTGTGAAAGCAACAGCCATATTCAAAAGTGAGAGAATTAGAGTGGTTATGGAACAGGCGGTATTCTGTGAGCACCAGCCTCCCCCTCTGAGCCCCTCCTCAGTCACAGATTCAAGAAGCCCAGGCTTGGACTGCCTTGTCTGCCCTGTCCTCCCCATCCTCACTCTTGCCCCACCTGACAGAATGTCTGCTGTCCTCACTCTGAACTTGGAGCCGATCAGGTTTCCGGTGAAAATCAACTATAGGTCAGCTTACTATTATAGTCATTAAAAAAAGAAAAAGCATAGACCATTAGGCAAGACATTCTGGACTGCTGGTGTGATCCTGGTGGGGGGAGAGCAGCAGAAGGCCATCGGGCCTCCGTGTCCTCCCAGCAAGGACTCTTCGTCCACCCACAGGAGCCGAGCCGGCAGACGCTTCTCCGACATCAGCAGCCACACACATGGGCCTCCCCCTCCCGTCACTTGCGTTACTGCCCTGGATGGCTTGGTGCATCCCCACCCCCAGATTCTGGAAGAATGCAGAGAAACTGGCCCTGAGAGGGGCCCTGCTGTTCTACACTAGCTCAACACAACCAGGAGACAAGAAGGGGGATGGGACCGGGCGCAGAAGCCGTCACAACGGGTGCTTCGAATACTGGATGGTGTCCAGAGCCGCCCCGATGTCGTAATTCTTGGTCTGCAGGAGCCTGGTGAGCCAGCCGCCTTCGTCGGAGAAGCCCATGGACAGCATCTGTGACAGGGACTCGATGAGCCGGGGGTCAGCCTCTGCCAGGAGGAGGACAGAAGCCGTGAGGGGGGCAGCCAGCGAGCACCCAAGGGACCAGCCCTTCCACGAGCCCTCTGCCCAGCATAGCGACCCTCCCAGACAGCCAGACAAGCGCTTTCCAGAAAAGGCCAGATGGTGAGGATTTTGAGCAGCTCTGCAAGGCTGTATGGTCTCCTAACTCGCTTCTGCCATTACAGCAAACACTACAGAGTCTCCACGGCAACTTCCGTCCCGAATACGGACATCTGACCTTCTTCCAGTTTTCACATCTTGACCTCTTCCCAACCAATATCCAAGTGAAAAAATCAGGGCACCTGCCTAGGGGCTCAGTCAGTTAAGTGTCTGCCTTCGGCTCAGGTCATGATCTCAGGGTCCAGGGATCGAGGCCCGCATTGGATTCCCTGCATAGCAGGGAGCCTGCTTCTCCCTTTGCCCCTCCCCCTCCCCCTGTTCATACTCTCTAATAAATAAAAAAAAAATTTTTTTTTTAAACAGTTCTTGGCCTATAAGTGATAGCTTGCTGTCCCTGCTCCAAGGCAGAGATTAGTATCAGTAGCCCAAAGGGCCAAATGTGGCCCACAGGTGTGTTTTTTTTTTTTTAAAGATTTTTTTATTTATTCATTTGACAGACAGAGATCACAAGTAGGCAGAGAGGCAGGCAGAGAGAGAGGAGGAAGCAGGCTCCCTGCTGAGCAGAGAGCCCGATGCGGGGCTCCATCTCAGGACCCTGGGATCATGACCTGAGCCGAAGGCAGAGGCTTTAACCCACTGAGCCACCCAGGCACCCCACACAGGTGTGTTTTCACCAGTTTTACTGTTTAATGTTATTGTGAGAATAACGAGCCTGAGCAAGGTATCAGCTGTCCCCTGCTACTCAGCTGTGCTCCAGGCTGCCACAGTCCCCACCGGGCCTTACTGCCGCACACACACCACCTCTCCACATTGCTGGGCGTCCTGCCTGGCTCGAAAGGGACCCTGGCCATGGACCCCGCCCAGAGGTCGACACCTTCCTCAGGGAAACTGGAGGCGTACTCTAAGTCCCACGGCCTTCGTGATTCTGGGTCCGGACGCTAAAAAGAGGGGAGGGGATGTTCAGAGAGAAAGAGACAGAAACAATTGCTTGAAGCCACTTGCCTGGTGGCAGATGCGGGTACAACGCAGCTTCCTTCAGTCCCGTGGGCCCTTCCTGGGAAGAGTCTAGAGAGCCTGGCCCTTCAGATTCAGGCATCTGTAGAGACTGGAGTTCCCCTGTAGACGGGTCCACTTCCTTTGAAGACAAATGAGTCCAGTCTTCGTCTCCTCCCGAGCAGTTATCCGACTCCATCTGCTCCTGGAACAGAAACCCCGTGAGCACACAGGACCCGTGCACCGAGCCCACCTGCCCCCAGCCTCCACTCCTGCAAATGGTAAGGAACGTTCAAGCAGCGGGTTTGCAGAACGACACAAACGCCTTAGACGGCCCTCTGCCAGGAACGCAGCCTGGTGGGCTGTGTGCAGGCCGGGGGTCGAGGTAGGAAGCACTTGCCTCGGGCGGCCCTGACTCCAGGGCAACCTTGTCCATCTGCTCCGCCAAGGACTGCGCCACGCCCTCCGGGTCCCCATCCGGTTTGCTGGGGTCTGAAGAGCAGCTGCTCGGCTGAGAGCTGCACTTCTCCTCGGTGCTGGAGCTGCCTGGAGAGACGGGGGTGAGGCGGCTTCTTTTTCCCCCGTGTTCCACATCAATATCCACTTCGATGCCTGCAGAGACGGAGGAGGAAGCAAACACCTCTGAGGTCTCCAGAGGGCCTCCTGGCTGGGGACCCAGCGTAGTGGGGAGGGGACCCCACAGCGTAGGAGATGGCCCCACATAGTGGGGAGGGGACCCCAGCATGGGGGGTGGCACAGGATAGCACAGCCACAGCAGGACCAAGGCACAAGGCCAGCCCCCCGCCGCCACAAGGCAGATGGCCGTTCATCTGCCCTTCATGATCCCCAAGGGCTAACTGCTGCCCGTACCCTGGCCCCAAACCTTGGCTCCCAGCACATGTCTGCTGACTTGTGCACCTTAACTGGCCCTTCCTCTTTTTCCAAGTTAATGCAACCTAATCTCAGTGAACATCCCAGGTCAGCACTGGAGCCAGAAAGCCCATAAAGAGCCCCTGTTTGCCCCATGTGGGCAGCGGGCTAGAAACAGGGAGCCACATAGCAGACGTGGCCAGAGAGCCCCAGCCACAGCACCCAGGACCACACGAAGCCTCACACGTTGGGTGGGGGGTTGCGGCGCAATGACAGGAAACCCAAGAATCCTGCTTGGCCTTGTGGGAAGCCCACTAGGAGGGAAGCCTGGGCCAGCCAGCAGGTCGCCTGCAGCCCCTCACAAGGGTGCACGTGCCCACTGAGGGGACGGAGGGCAGAGTCACTGATGCCGTTTCTAATTAATTTTTCAGACGGCCACATGCCCCCAGCTTAGACTCCAACCATTCCAGAAGGCTCAAGCAGAGATTCCTGGCCCCAACACAGCCCGCCCACTCCCCAAAGACAGCTTTCACCCCACGCCACCTTTTCTCTGATGGCTCGAGTTCACTGCTTCTTGTTCTAGATCAACACTTAGCTCCCCTTCCCCTGTCCTTTCAGAAACTCTTCAGTGAAAACCACACTCCGCGTTCAGGTGAACGCCACTACATACAGCTTTGCTCTGCCCTCATACGTTAAGTGTTTCAGCTGGGAATGGTGCTCAACGTTGAGAAGCCAGTTCTGTTCAGACGTTCACAGTCATTGGTTGATCCACAGTCTTCCGGTGTTGGCCCCTGGAACTCTCGAGCTCTTACAGTAACCTGGAACATTTCCAGAGCCTCCCGTTCTCCAGAGGGTTCTGCGCCAGGACAATGAGGTCTGGAGTGGAATCTTTTCTGGTCACTGGCCAGGGCACTTGGAGTCCTTTTCAATCTAGAGGTTAATGTCCTCTAGGCCAAGATGGTCTTATATTCTTTGTTTATTTCCTTCCTTCAGTTTTGTCTGCGCTCTTCACAGAATTCCTGTTAGCTGTCCTACCCTGGGCATCCAGGAATTAATCCTTGATTCTTCTCACCTTTTCTCTCTTCTCACCTCTATTTTGTTTTTGGAGTATTTCCTTGAAGTAACCTTAAAATCTAAGCCTTCTTTTAAAGTTCTTTATTCTGGCTATTTTTCTTAATTTCTAAAAAAAAAAAAAAATGTTCTTGAACTGTTTATCTGCTCTTAAGATACCAGTTGTATCTTGTTCTTTTTTCAAGGATGGAAAAGCTGGACGCTGACATTCTCTTTCCTGTAAAGCCCGTCCCCAAGTTCCTTCTCGTCCATGTGCAGGAAGTGCCCAAAAGGCTGGAGACCGTGGCCTTTGGACCCTACCACGGCCCTCTCAGAGGGGCCAGAGCCATCATTCGTCTCCCTCTGGAGGGTGGCTGAGTGCCTGGCCAGGCAGCGGGATCCCAAGCGGCAGAGCTGCGGGACCTGGCTCTGGCCTGTCCGGCCTCTACTGAGCAGGGACACCCCAGCCAGACACCCCTGCCCAATTTCAGGCTGGTGCCTCACCCTGCCCTGTGTCCCTAGGGCTGAAGTTTCCCTGGGTCAAATGCTCCAACAACAAAGCATCAGGTCTCGTGCGTGCGTGGGCAACGACCAGCAGCCGGCTGACCAGCCAGTGATCTCCACATGATCCTGAAGAGTGGCCTTCAACCACCCACACCACCCCCTACCCAGGTCCTTGGCCTTTCCTGACAGGCCCCAGGACCCTTGAGCAGGCACGTGGGTTTCCACGCTGCTGGTCACCACCCTCAAACTCTTTTCCCACCATTCAAGGTGTGACGTCTTCTTACCTCCTCTAGCACTTTTTCCCCCTTTTCTTTGTCCATGTTGCTTTATATTCCTGTGTTTAATCCCTTTACTGCTAATTTGGTACAGCGTGAGGAGCAAAGAGAGATAAAAGTGGGCTTAGCTACCAATACCCTCATCTGAACATTTAAGTCCTTTTTCTCCTTCTATCCTCCCCCAACTTTTTGTCATGAATGGTTCAAGCATGGGTGTCTGAGTGGCTCAGTCAGTTGAGCTTTTGGGCTCTTAGTTTCAACTCAGGTCATGATCTCAGGGTCGTGAGCTGGAGCCCCACATCGGGCTCTGCACTCACTGGGAAGCCTGCTTAAGATTCTCCCTCCCTCTGCCCCTCCCCCACACGTGCTCTAAATAAATCTTTTTTTTTAATAAATCTTAAAAAAAAAAAAAAAAAGGTTCAAACAAACAGAAAAGTTGGAAGGAAATACAATAAACACCCATACACAGTCTCGGTTTTCTATGTGGACAAATGACAGGACTTCCATAAATGAACCAGAGAGATTCTAGAACCCCAATTTCTCCAGCAGATGATAACCTGAGACCTAAGGGCTTACAGACTGTACCACTGGTTGTGGCCTGCTTCCCCCAGAGCCTGTGAAGAGGAGGGTCTTCTGAAGACCATGGGACAAGGAAAGGACCTGCAGTTTTGGGTCGCAGAGGTCAGTGACTGCAAACTCAGGCTGGGGGCCGTCTTGGGCCTCAGCGGCGGACCTGCTCAGCTGGCTCTCAGGGCACCTACCAAACAAGGCCTTGAGGCTGTGCTTTAAAATTGCTGAGTCACTCATATAGTCCGCCCTCTGGGAAGTGTTACTGGCTGTCCCTCTGGGCCCCTGCTCTGGGAACAGTCCCTTCTAGGCCATTAGCATAGGAGTCATCCTAGCTGTCAGGACCTCCTAAGAAGGAAAATACCCCGAGTTCTATAGAGTTTAATCAATTCCGCAAGTGGCTTTCCTCAACTGAAACCACTCAGAGGCATAGGTACTGAAACTGTCCTTGTGCGAGAGCTTCAGGCTCCTCCCTAGTGGGTACGCAGCAGCTCCCAACCACTCTGCAAGACCTGAAAAAGCCTTTACCCTTATCCTACACCTCTGAGCGTGGCCAAAATTATTCCCCTCTGTCCCAAGTGGGAAATCCGGGTCAAGTTCTGAAACAGGTCACACGCTCAGATGGGCCTCACGATGGACAGCAAGTGGAACTCAAAGTCCCTGGCAAGCCTCTGAAATTCACAGCTCCCAGGCCTGACCCACGACCAATTTGCCAGAATCCAGAAGGCGGACCTGGGACTCTGCAGTTTCAAGGTTCCCTACCTGGACCTAGAATGGGGTTTGGGACTCCCCGGCTTGTCTGGTTTGTTCTTTTAGCGAAAGACTTTGTTCTTCAGAGTAATTTTAGACAAGTTTCCATACGCCAAAACATACCAAAAAAACAAACAAAACACCCCATGTTGGTGATTCGGAGGCTCAAGCCAGCCTTGAGAACCACTGGCCATTTACCAGCTTCCAAAGAGAAGCTTCCCGTCCCCCCAAATCATGGCTCCCATCACGGCATCTTGAGCAGCAGCTGGGCTTCAGCACCAGCTTGTCTCCTGATGAGAACCTGGTCACCCCCCCCCCCTGCTATCCTGCTAGAAAGCATTAAAAACATCTGTTCTTTTCCTTGCTCTCCAGAGCCTTTAACTCCAGTGTGAAACTGCAGTCAGCACAGTTTCACGGAGGAGCAACGCCAGGAGGTCCCCACTGAGCACCATCCCCGCCCAAAGGAGGGGGAGCTGAAATGCCCTCAAGCTGGGGGCAAGAACAGGCCTGCCTCCCCTTCCCATCAGCATCCGTGCACACGTGGACACTCGCCGCCATGGCAGTCACAAAGCGGAGCACGCCTCTAATCAGAGATCACGGGTCCACTGCACCCTTGAACCAGAAGTCTCAGTCCTAGTGGACTCCCACTGCCGCAGGGCCCAGCCCTGTAGCAGAGGCTACTGGGATGATCCCAACCTAACACTTGTGGATTCCACTTCACTCCACAGGGAAAGTTCCAGAAAGTGTCAGGGAATTCAACTTTGAGTGGCCTGTGGTGCAGCGCACGGGCGAAGGCTGACGTGAGGTGACAAATGCTGGCCAGCCCTCAGGGCCCGGAAGTCACCATTCCTCCACGGCGACCCAAGTGGTGACAAGCAACCCACCAGCCACCACCTCACCGAGTAAAACACTGCTGCTCTCAAAGGACAGAGGGCACCACTTACCCAGAGGGCTCAGGGCAGCCGCCACACTCTCCCCTACGTTCTTAAGGAAATTCACACTGGGATCCTCCGCCGGACCAGCAGCTTCAGTTTCCAAAAAACAAACAATGTACAAAGCAGACTTTAGTACCTGATATGATCCTATCACCTTCCTCACAGGTGCCCCCCCATCCCCCGGGGCGGGTCTTGTCCTGGCAGCCTTCCTGAACTCTCTCCTGCTCCGGGCTCCTGTGTGCCCCTGGTGCTCAGCCCATGGGGGATTTGCTACATGTGCTTTACGATACTGACCACGTTCTAGCTCAAACCCCATCAGGATCAAACATCCCCACCTTTGTTCCAAAGAAAGAGGACATCAGAAGACAGTAAGTTAATAAGATCAGAATAAAACCAGAATCCAGAATTCTGGAACACAAGCCAGATGTTAAGCTCTTCACTTCGGGACTGTGCTCCAGAATACTTGAGCAGGGACCCCTGGCCGCCTCAGTCAGGAGAGCACGCAACTCTCAGAGCTCAGGGTTGGGAGTTCAAACCCCACACTGGGTGTAGAGCTCACTTTAAAAAACAAAAGCTTGTCAAATAAGTAAAATCTTTGAAAAACAGAAAAAAAAAAAAAAAAATAAAAGCTTGATGAGAGTGCAGTTTAGGGCTGAGCACTCAGCTAGTACAGGCAAATGAGCAGCCTCGGGCACTCTACGTGTGCAAGGAAGAGAAAGGGGACGCTCCCCACTCCCCAGGGCTCTGTGAGCTGAGGGACACCACCACAGCCATGCAGGACTGCAGGACATGGGGAAGGCTCTCGGGCCGCCAGCTGGCCACCTCCCCCGTGGGAAGCCAGCAGACGCAAGCCTCACCTGGTTCTGCTGCAGAGCTGGGCCGGGCGTCCCCTGCCCGGGGAGGACGCGGGCTCCAGTTCCCTGGTGGGCCCATCTCCCAGCCAGGCCACCCAAAGTGCCCATGTTTCAGCTTCCGCAGCCAGCGGCTGTGAGAGAAGCCCTGGGGGCAGGGAGGAACAGAGGGACCCAGTGACACCAGAGCAGAGGACTCCCCCACCTCCAGCTCCTGGCCCTCCATGCCCACCACCCCGCCTGCAGCACAGCCCTGCTCACCTCAGGGAAGGGCCCAAAGGCGGCAGGGAGAACCAGCTTGCTGTGCTCCCGGTGCAGGCCCTTCCCCTCGCAGGCAGCGCACAGGTCGTAGTCTGGGCAGACACTGCACTTGTAGCGGGTCCCTACCACTGGCCCATTGCAACCGTCGCAGATCACGTTGGGGTGCACCAGGCCGCGGGGCATCTCCTGAGCACACGGGGGGCGGTGGTCCCGCCGACAATCCTTCTTCTCTGCAGGAAGGGCAGAGAGCCAGAAGGTGTGACCCCACGGTTCCCACTCATCCCCACTGCGGGGGCCTTTCAGTCAGCCGGCCCCTGGTCCTGCTCTCCAGACACGGGGTCCGTGTGCAACCCGGCTGTTCAAGTGACAGCAGCAGGGGACCCAAGAACCTGCCATGAGGCTCGCAGTCCTGTGCCTGGTACCCAGTACAGGGGGCCCAGGCAAGCAAGAAGCCGCAGGGAGTGCTGCCGCCCCACTGCATCCCCAAAGCCGCCCCTGGCACCTGGCTGGGGCAGCATCAAGAGTGAACCCAGAGATCCCCAGGCCCAACCCCTGCGGGACTCCTCTCTCAGGCCAAGCACAGAGAGGACAGAGTCTAGCTCTTAAAGAACCCCAGGACCTTCCCCGCTCCTCGGAGGGGATTGCTCAAGAACCTCAAGCAGGTTTTATTCAGCAAGAAGCACGCTTCAGGGGGCCCCCAGAACAAGCCTTTACCTTTAATGTAAATACGGAAGATGTCATCCTTCACATAGGACAGTGCCATGGTCAGTTCCTCGTCACTGGAAAAGGCCACCAAGTCTCCATCCTCATCTAGATTGTTTACAAGACAGCATGTGAGCACCAAAGGCTTCTCAGTTGGACCCAAGCTGCTGAGAAGGACGCAGGCTGGTACTAGAGGGGCATCTGCAGGCCTAGGAACTGAGGCACACCTGAGTGAGCCAGTGCCCGGCGGGGCAAAGGCCGGACTGCCCACTCGCTGTGACACTGCCTGGAAGGTAAGCTCTCCGACATGGGCCCTGGGTTCCCACGGGAGACAGAGTATGTGCCAGCGAATGGGGGTTGCTGAGGGCAGGGGGCGGCTGGGGGGGGCGTACTGCAGCTGCCACTCTGCCTCTGAGCCAGCGGCCCCTTAAGCAGGCACTGCCTCGGTCCGCATCTGGCCAGGCCAAGACCCATCTTCAGCTGTAGCAGACCCCCACCAGTGACGGATTCCTGGGGGCCCAGCCCCTCCAAAGGCCTTGGGCCTTTGGCTTTTTAGGAAAGCCAAGAAGAGGAGTCCACCTGCCTGCTTCCGCCCCCAATAAAGCTACAGGATTTGTAATGTACTCTGTGATTTTTAGTTTAGCAAGCGGTGCTGAAGTCCCACCATGCAGGCCAAACCACACCCCCGCACCTGCAGGCTGCGCCAGCTCTGTGGGCCCAGGACACAACATCTGCCGTAAGAACAAGCGCAGCGTCAAAACATCATAACCCAAACCCCCACCAGCTAAGGAGCGGACGAACAAAACGTGGTTATGTGCATAGAATGGCCTGTTATTCAGCACAAAAAGGAATGAAGTCCAGACACAAGCTACAAGCCCCTAAACCTCGAAAGTGTTACGCTGAGTACAAGCCGGTTGCAAAAGAGGAGGAAAATACAGGGTTCCTTGTCCACAGGAAACGTCCAGAATAAAGAAATCCATCAAGAAAAACATTAGCGGTTGCTTAGAGCTGAGGAGAAGGAGAGCTACCTATGCCTTAGCTAAACCTTAGGTCCTTTCTCAGGTGACGTAAAGGCTCTAGAACTGTTCCCGCAGTGGGGGAGTTACACGGGAAGTGGATTAGAGCTCCATGAAGTTGTCACAAAAACAAACAAGCCAGGAACCGGGCGGGCCAGCTGGCAGCGCTCCTAGGGAGGGCTCGGCACTGCCCCTCCCAGGGGCCGGCCTTGGCTGCCCGCCCCCTCCCGGCCCCGACCGGCTCCCCCGCCCCCACCCCCAGCGGCCAGGGCCCACACCCGCGCCGCAAGAGACGGAGCGCGTTCCTGGGCATCTCCGCTGACACTGCTGCAGGACAGCCCGACTGGGTCCCCCTGCCCACGGCCGGCGGGAGAACGTCCGCACCCAGGCCGCTCCTAGGCCGCTCCTAGGCAGCTCCCGCCCGCTCCTCCCCGCCGCCGGCGCCGCCCCCGGCTCGCCCGCCCCGCCGCGCCGCCTGCACGCACCCGCGTGCTGGTTGGCCAGCCTCCCCCGCGCTGGTTGGCCCGCCTCCCCCGCCAGCCCTTCCTCCGCGGCCGGCCGGCTCTTCCCGGGCCCCAGGCAGCCCCGACTCGGCCGCAGCAAAGGGTCAGCGTAACCCGAGTGCCCGCCGCCGGCAGGCGAGGACGCCCCAGTGCGCTCGGGCCCCGACCTGCGACGTCACGGCAGGGAGGGGGGAGGGGCCGGCGCCCCCGGGTCTGCGGCCCCGACCCCCGCGGGGAGCGCCACCCCCACACCCACCCCGCGGGCGCCCCCAGGCCAGAGGAGCAGAGGCAGCCGCCCGCCCCGCCCCGTGCTGCCCTGCCCGCCGGCGTCACGGCTCCCCGCAGCCCCCCGAGGGCGCCCGGCCCGCTCACCGCGGTAGTGCGTCTGGAAGCCGCCGGGCCGCAGCACCGGGAACAGGGCAGCCACCCGGCTCAGCAGCCGCTCGCAGGGCCCGGGCCCGGCCGCGCCCTCCGCCTCGGCCTCGGCGCTGAAGCAGAAGCTGAAGCGGCGGATCTCGCGGGCCGCCTCCTCCTTGCCCAGAAGGTAGGCCTTCACGGTGAGAGACGCCATCACTGCCGGTCGGGCGACTGGGGACGAGCCGGGCCCAGATGACGGCGGGCGCGCGCTTTTATAAGGATCGCGGGAAGTCCCGCTCCGGCCGGCCTCCTGGGGGCGGGGTCTCCGCGCCCCGCCCCTCTGCACCGCCCTGCGCGAGCCGCCCTGCCGAGGCCCCGAGCCCGCTGCCCCCTCCCGTGTGTCGCCCCCCCACCCCCGCTATCCCCTCACGGTGTCCCGCACCCCCCTACAGCCGAACCCCTCCTCACTGTCCTCAGTGCCCCGGGGACCCCAAGAGGCCGGCCCGGGACTCCGACCTCTAGGGTTGGGCTCCGACCTCCTCACCTGCGGGAAAGCACCCACGGGGGTCCCGCCCCGGAACCCTTCCAGGCCTGGGCCTGACCGTGACTCAGCAAAGCAGAACAAAGGCCTCCGGAGATGCCCAGCGCAGCGGCCCGAAGCCCCAGGCCAGAACTAACTGGCTCCCGAGGTCCTGTGCGGGACACTTCACTCTTCACAGCCTCCCGTCCATTGGAAGAAGTTGGCTTCCAGGTGGCAGCCCGCTCCAGCGCCTCCAGCATTTTCCATGATGGCCCCTTACTGGAGTGAGGGACATACCCGCAGTCGGGCCTGAGCATCAGAGGAGCTCCTGGTGGGTAAGGCTGACAGGTGCCTCAGGAGCACGGGGTCTCCTACCCTCACCTGGCCCTGGTGCCTCAGTGGTCCTCAGGTGTTCACTATAGCCCAAGAGACTCCCCAAGGGCAGCCCGACCCCTGCTGGTCAGCACAGAGTTCAGTTCCACAGGTGGTGCCCAAAGGGCCAGCGTGGCCTCGGGCCTGTTGGCCACATGGGCATCCCAGGAGTCAGACCAACAGCCGTCCAGCTAATAACCAAGAAACACGGTTTTATGGAACCAAACCCACCAGTTCACAAGGTCTGGAGGAAGGTGGGGGGAGGGTCTTCCAAGGAGGTGGGCAAGAAGGGTAGGTCACCCTATGCAGTCTCCCAGGTGGGGTCCTGTGAGTAGAAGGCAGACTTGCTGAGTCACGTCCTCTCATGGTGGGGTTTGGGGGAGCAGGCAAAACCTCAAGGGATGGGAAACCCGGAAGGGAAGGGTGGGTGGACTTGGCTGTCAGGTGTGAAGGTGATTTGCTTATGGGAACACAGCAGGGACCTGTCCACAGGTGTAGATGGTCCTTCCCAGGGAGCTCCAGAGTAGGCACACCCCTTTAAAAAGGACATACCCTCGCAAGCCCCTCCCTGCATCCCTGCTGTGAGCCTGGGAAAGGCACCTGATGCCCACTGCCCCAGGGTCAGAGGATGGACAAGGGGTGGCTCTGGGCAGAGGCTGCCGCAGCCCACAGGTGTCCCAGGGCAGTCTTGACCCAGAGCCCAGCTTCCCACTCCCCCCAAGTTTCAGTGGCTTCATCGGAGCGAGTGGGGGTGCAGAAGGAAAGCCCTGGGGCCCCGGGAACCTCCAGTCTCAGGAAGGGCTCGAGGCGCAGGCCCTGTTCAAATAAGCGGGGGAAACAGACACTTGCCGCCAGAACCTCTTTGCTTTCTGACCCTTTGGCCCCATTGGGGACTGTGGTGGGTTTCGAGGACGGATGGAGAGCTTAGGGGGAAAGAGAGTGGCAGGAAATGGCCCCAGGGAAGCCAACCTGGAGGCCCCCACCCCTGGAGAGTCCCTGCTCTGGCCTTCCCAGGATGCCCTCCTGCTGAGCGGAGCCCTGGCTGTGGCCCTGCCCTCCTCTCCTCCCCCAAGGCCAGTGAGAAGTAAACAAGGAGGCAGCTGGGGAACCCCCTGGCAGGGCCCTCTAGCCTGCGGGGAGAGGTCAGGTGGTCTGGCCGGCAGTGAGTCAGTGTCCCATGACCACCCGTCATAACGGGGGAATCCCCGCCCCACTGCCACCTAGCTGGGTGACATTTTAACAGGCAGCCATGCCGCCAAGGTGGGGAGCAGTACTCCAGAGCCGCAAGAGCCCACAGAGGCCCCAGTGGCAGCAGGGAGACCAGAGCCAGCCAGACCCTGTCCCTGGGGTCCCAGGCCCCCTTCTGAGATCTGCTGCCTGTCCCCTCCCAGGATTCCACGAACCTCCCCTGTGCCCACTGGGACGTGAATCGAAAGACCCACCATCCACCAGTTCTGTCATCTTCAGGCATATGAGAAGCCTCTCAGTTTCCCCATCTCTGAAATGGGACTAGAATGGGGCTCCTCCCAGGGAGCTGGCTGGGATTTGGCTGCCTTTGGGGACATCAGCTGGGGGGTTGGGATGTCAGGAAGGAGACTACATTAGGGTTTGAGGTGCAGAGCAGAGAGAGACATGAGTCAGGAGTTTCTGGGGGAGGAGCAGGGGTGGCCGGGAGGTGATCTGACTGGGTTTATTGCCCTCTCTAGGTTGTAACCCCCCCAAGGCCTCCTCCCTTACAGAAGTAATCCCATCCCTTGACCACGGATTTCTGATGTTCTGTGTATTTTCTTTGGGGTATGGAGCCAAGCCTACAGGTGGGTGGTGAGGCAACCAGAGACAAGGCCATGGCAGGACTCCGGCCACAATGCTCTGGGCCACCTTGAGGAAACTGAGGCTCACAGGGGATCAGGTTCCTCCAGAACCCAGCTTGGTGCCCAAGGGCTGAGTCTTATTTCTCCGTGGAGGAACAGTGTGCTTCGTGGGTGGGAGCTCCACACCGTCCTCCACAAGGGAGGAACACACTCCCTCCTTGGCTCCTGATCCTGCCAACTCATTCTACCTGATGACTTTCCCCAGGCTCCTCCCTATCTGGAACTCTCCCTCCTCCTCCTGCATTGGCATCTCCTCCATGGGGGGAGGCCTTTCCTGAGCACCCCCTTGGGAAAACCCACAGGCACTGGATGTTACCTCCTTTTAACCCCTCCTGCGAAAGCCCACAGCCCAGCCAAGAGGTGTGGGGGGCCGTGGCAGGGTGAGGGTGGGGTGGGTTTGGGGGTGTTCTTAAAGAAAAAGGGCTCTGGGTACAGGAGTGGTGCAGTTGGTTAAGCCTCCGACTCTTGGTTTCGGCTTAGGTCGTGTTCTCGGGTCGAGAGATCGAGCCCCAGGTTGGGCTCCACGCTCAGCAGAGTTGGCTTGGAAATCTCTCTCTCTCCCTCTCCCTTTGCCCTCCCCCCTACCTGCTGTCTCAAAAATAAAAACATAAATGTTTAAAAAAAAAAAGAAAGAAAGAAAAGGGGCTCAGGGTGTGCAGCATCAGGGAAATGCAGTAAAGCCGTAAGGCGTCGTGATTGGAGAGTTCGGGAATGCTAAGTTGCCGGGCATGTAGCTGGAGGACAGGAGCTTCAGTCTGGGCTCAGCTGCCTGCATGCCATCCCATGGGGGCGGGACACTTGTCCCAGATGGGCCACTGAGGGGCACCCTCTACACGTGACAGTGCTCCTCCGTGGGCAGCAGGCTGCGGAGGCCGCTCTCATCAACACTGAATGAGGGAAAGGAAGCATGCCAAGGCCCAATTCGGGCCGTATGTATAAATACCTGTCAGAAAGCTCGGGGACACCTGGGTGGCTCAGTCCGTTGAGCATCTGCCTTTGGCTCAGGTCATGATCTTGGGGTCCTGGGTTCGAGTCCTGTATCAGGCTCCCTGCTCAATGGGGATCCTGCTTCCCTCTCTCCCTCTGCTGCTCCCCCGGCTTGTGCTTGCTTGCTCTCTCTCAAATAAATACATAAAATCTGAAAAAAAGAAGAAAGCAAGCAAGCTCAGTGCCCAGGCTGGGCGGTACTAGGGACCTCTCTAGCTGAGCCGCGTGCCTGCCCACGTGCCTGGCCAGGAACAAATGTGCAGCCAGAGCTTGGCCCAAGGCGGGAGTCCCTGGAGGGAGCCATAGGCCACCTGGGTAGAGGCTGGACTGGACCTCGTCCTCACTACTGGTGCCCACTGGCCAGCCCCCTCTCAATCGTGTGTCCCTGGGCCCTTAGCCCTGGGTAGGTCCTTGCCCTGTGGAGATGCCAGCAGCGGCACTGGTTTCCCCCACCCACAGCATCAAGGAGAGCACCCCCACTGCACACACATCAGATCTGGTGGTCCCCTAAGGCCATTGATTACTCGGAACCTACCCATGCCTGGGTGGAGGCTCAGACAAGGGTCACTGGGGTCACGGATGGAGATCCAACAACGGATTGCAAGCCTCTTCCATTCTTTTGCGCACTGTTGTGGGCCCCCAGGGGGGCCAGCCTGAAGGCAGATGGTTCTGGAATCATCCATGGAGAAGCTTGGTGGTATGGGAGAGGGGACCATGATGAGAGAGTGCAGCGACCCTGGACAGGTTTAGGTGCCCCAGGCTGATCCAAGACAGGAGACCAGAGGAGGCATCTGGGCCTGGCAGAGCAGGTGGCTGCAGCTGGAGGCAGAGGGGTGGGGGCGGGGGCTGAAGTTCCCCTTCATAAAAGTTTGGGTGAGGAGCTCCTGGGTGGCTCAGTGGGTTAAAGCCTCTGCCTTTGGCTCAGGTCCCGGGGTCCTGGAGTCAAGCCCTGCATCGGGCTCCCTGTTCAGCCGGGAGCATTTTTCCTCCTCTCTCTCTCTGCCTGCCTCTCTGCCTACTTGTGATCTCTGTCAGATAAATAAATAAAATCTTAAAAAAAAAAAAAAAGTTCGGGTGAGAGAAGGAAGTTTACAGCCCTCACTGTTGCATTTCACATGCATTCCTAATTTCCTTTAAGGATGGAAGTTGTCTCTTAAGGATTCATTTCTCTCCAAGGGCTGAGGGGAGGGTGGGACAGGGACATGCCCAAGCTTGGCCAACTAGAGCACTGTGGCACCCCGGGTCAGGGCTGGGCGGCTAACCCTAGCTGGCCACCGACCCTGACCTCGGCCTCCAAGCTCCTTGGTCCCTGGCAGGCCTGACGCTGTATCACGAGATGCCTTAATGCAGTTGATTTGGGTCTCAGTCAGTGGTAACCACGAGTACTACTGACCACCCGTCACGCCTGCCCCAGGGCCCCCAATGACAAGGATCCTCCACACAACGCCGGCCAGCAGGCGGGGCTCAGCTGTGACCCTGTGGTGCCTTCAGGCCCCTGGCAGGTTCCTGTTGGTCATACATTCAGATAGTCACAGTAAAACACTCAGCAAGTGCTTCTCTTATGCCAGGAAGCAGTCTGAATATTTTATGTATGAACTCACCTGCTCCCCTGAGGTAACGTCACACCGTTCGTTCCAGCCCAGGACCTGAGACAAGAGCCCCATAAGACTTATAGGCCAGAGCATGTGTTTATTTGCCAGTGTCAAAGCTTGTGTCCCTGTCGGGGAAGCCCATAATGTTCAGACGGTCGCATCTGAAAGCCTGGGCAGGAACTACCACAACCAGAGTTCCCCAACAACCCGTGAGAGAATATGGCTTTGAGAAATATTCCGTTATTAAATCATGGAAATGTGCGGTTATGAAGCCTATCCTGACTGATTATTATCCCCACTTTTCACCCCAGGGAAAGAGGCAGAGAAAAGATTCAGTAACTTGCCTAGAATCGGGATTATGAACCCAGGCAGGCTGCCTCTCTAGTCCATGCTCTCGACCTCAACAATATACAATCCCCTGAAGGTTGTCCTGCACCTATCGACTTCATCTCCAAAACCCTGTCCCCCATTCCAGGCCGTCTTGCTCCCAGATGCCTGCATCAGGGCATCTACCTCTACCACTACCTTTTTAGGTTCAGTACCTAGGGCCTGTGAATTAAATTAACAACAACAAAAAAAAAGATTAGCAAGAGAAAAGTCAGAATTTTATTTCAGTACTAGGCAGTTAGAATTTGGGGGCTGATAGCCCAACTTAATAGGGAAAGCAGAGGAGGAGATGGTACTTAAGAGGGAAACAAAAGACTTCTAGGAAAGATAAATGGCTGCTCAGGAGAATGATGAGAGGTATTATTGATGGTTTGGTAACAATGGGCTTATCAGGTTATAAAAGCCACTCTGAAGGGGATTTAGAACAACTGAGTTATTTTGGGAGGCCTTGCTTTCAGGCAGATAAGGGAGTTCAAGGAAAAGCCTATTTTCAGATGCTTTCAGCTCGATACAGTTTTCATGCCCCAGTGATGTATTCTGGACTCCTTCACCTACAAGGGCCCTTTGCTCATCTCCCTGCTTCCTTTCTTCTTCCCTCCGGCCCCTTCCACACACCTCTCCCCTCTTGCTGTAGTGATCTTTTCAAAATGTCAGTATGACCATCTCAGTCCCTGGTTTGGATGCTTCCCGTAGCTCCAAGGGTAAAACCCCCAACCTCTGACGAGGTGTGCAAGGACTTGCTCCCCACCCACCCCTTCTCTCACTGAGCTGTAGGGACTCCTTCCACGGCTGATCCAGCTGACCCCCTCTGCTGGGGCCAGTCCTCCTTCTCCCCTGGGGCATATCACTAACCTCATCTCCCCAGGAAGGCCCACTATCTTCGGACAAGGGAACTTCCCCCACTGTAAGCTTTCTGAGCTCCATGGACTTTACCTTTCCAGGACTGGGTGGAGTGGCCAGAGACAGGACGCCGGCTGGGTAGTGTCCCTGCTAGTGTCCCTGGTATCGTTGGTGACTCAGGCATGTCTGGCACACAGCAAACACTCAGAACATTGGTTATGAATGAAAATAGAAATGAGGTATCCAAGGAAAGAAGGGACCGCTGAGGGCCGAGGTGAGGCTTAGGGCAGGACTTCAAACTCTCATGGGGCAGGAGATTCCCTTAGCATCTGGAGAGGACAAAACATGCTTAGAACCACGTTTTGAAATGCTTAAAATATATTGCATCACACAAGGAGTACTAATATTGAAATGCAATTATCAAAATATAAAAACACAAATGTGGGGGGTGCCTGCCCGGCTGGCTCGGTCCGTGAACTCTTGATCTCAGGGTCCTGAATTTGAGCCCCACGTTGGAGGGGGGCTTGAATTCATGAGCCTGAGCTCATGACCCTGAGATCAAGGGTCCCGTGCTTTACCGACCGAGCCAGGCACCACACCTGTGATTCTTTATTAACTCATTCCATTAAAACATAGAGAGGCAGGGCTGATAAACACGAGAATCACCAAGCAGAAGTGTGTTACTGCTCTTCAGAGGCACCTGCGACACCCATAGTCTGAAAATCCCTGAAATTTCTGTGCAGTGGTCTCAAATACCACTCATTCTGCCCAACTTCCCTCGCCTCTGTTCATAACTGGAGGAAATGCTGCATTGCAGTTACAGATTAGTAAACATTTAAGATGGATTTTTTTTTCTTTCTCATCTTATCTCCTAGACCTCCCCAGTTCCAGGTCCCTGGACCACAGGTTGAGAAGCCCAGGAGAGAAGGATGGAAAGACCAGCCATTGCCAAGGGCCACGCCAGAAAATCTCCAGGAAGGCAAAGCGGGCTGAGGGCTGGCAGGTGATCCCGATGTGGGGGAGTTTTCGCTCTGTAGGAGGCAAGACAAGGGAAGAAGGACAAACAGCTTGGAGTCTGGGGAGAGAGCAGGACTTTTCTGTGCCCATTTGGCTCCATGCTTTCTTCTGGGTGGGGATCAGAGTTGCCAACCCCAGGACAGAAGCTGAACCCTTGGGTGAGGAGGTGCTGCTCCCCAGGCCTGAAAGGGCCTGGAGGGAGTCTGGCTGTGGACAGTCCCTGGGGAATGAATTATTTCAAGGGCACAGAGAGCGTGGAAAACTGCATGGGGGCCCAGCAAATGCTCCCGTTTCAAAGGAGAAAGGTAGGAGTCCTCCAGGAGCTGGGACGGCAAGACCCCCACCACAGTGGGCAGAATGAATGAACGAATGAATCCAGGAACAAATGAATTAAGAAACACCGGGCCTCCCCTCCTGGGGATGTCACTTCTGCAGGCTTCTGTTCTCTTGCCAGGACCACCCCACTTCCAGCCCCCTTCTGGTGGCAGCACCGGCTTTCTTGGGGATGTCCCTTCTCTCCCTCAGCTTACAATCCCAGCAGGACATTCGGGCGTGGCACTGACAAACTGGCAAGTGCGTGGGGAATCCCTCCTGGGGAAGACCGCTCCCAAAACGCCACAGCCTGGACCCCTGTGGCTGCCCAACCACCGGCTCGGGTGTGTGGCCCCCTCCAGCCTAGAGCCCTTAGCCCCTCTCCTACTCCCCTTCACTCCAGATTTTACACTTCTCGAAGTCGATCACCACCGTTCTCCCCCACCATGGCCCTGGATAGTCCCATTCTTTTTTTTTTTTTTTTAGATTTTATTTATTTATTTGACAGATAGAGATCACAAGTAGGCAGAGAGGTAGGCAGAGAGAGAGGAGGAAGCAGGCTCCCCGCTGAGCAGAGAGCCTGATGCGGGGCTCGACCCCAGAACCCTGAGATCATGACCTGAGCTGAAGGCAGAGGCTTAACCCACTGAGCCACCCAGGCGCCCCAGATAGTCCCATTCTTGATAGAGGCTTTGCAATCTCCAGGATTCTGTCTCCATCCCTGGGGCATCCCTAATTCCGGTTCCTCCTCCCCAAAGCCAGAGTGTCTGTGGGAGGGGACTCTGATGAGTTCCCCAAACTTTTGTCACAGACAGGCCATCTCTTTAATTTTTACTGGTTTAATAATTTTCCTTAAATCAACTCACTTTTAAACTTAGACATTTAGATAAATTTAAAAACCCCTGTATCACAGTCCAGATGAAAAACCATTATCCCTTGCCACAACCAGTAGATGCCCTGTAAAAACACAGGAACACAGTTTCCTTCAGAAGACTCCAACAGGGGCGCCTGGGTGGCTCCGTGAGTTAAAGCCTCTGCCTTCAGCTCAGGTCATGATCCCAGAGTCCTCTCTGCTCAGCGGGGAGCCGGCTTCCTCTTCTCTCTGCCTGCCTCTCTTGCCTACTTGTGATCTCTGTCAAATAAATAAAATCTTAAAAAAAAAAAAAAAAGACTCCAACAGTGGCTCAGTGGGTTAAGAACCTGCCTTCGGCTCTTTGGGTCATGATCCCAGGGTCCTGGGTTCCAGCTGGGAGTCCGCTTCTCCCTCTCAGACCCATTCCTTTGCCCCTCCCCCCTGCTCATGCATCCCAGAGTTCTCTTTCTCTCTCAAATAAAAAAAGGCGGGGGGCATCTGGGTGGCTCAGTTGGTTGGGGACGGCCTTCCTCTTGGGTCATGATCCCAGAGTCCTGGGATGGAGTCGAGCATGGAGCTCCCTGCTGCCAGTGAAGCCTTCTTCTCCCTCTCCTCCCTGCTCCTGCCCTCTCTCACTATCTGTCTCGCTCTCTCCAATAAATAAATAAAACCTTAAAAAAGAAGAAGGAAAAGAATCCAACAAAGCCTCGTGTCAGTTCATAAAGTTCATTAGGGGGCCCCTGGGTGGCTCAGTCGGTTAAGTGACGGACTCTTGGTTTGGGCTCAGGTCATGCTCTCGCGGTCCCGCGATGGGGCCCAGGGACAACCGGCTCCGCACTCAGCGTGGAATCTGCTTAGACTCTGTCTCCTTACTTGCTCCCGGCATAAATACCTCTGCAGAGGCTCCCGCCCAGACCCTCCCGTGCTCCCCGGAGCACATCCTACCCCCAGATGTGGACCCGGGCTGGAAGGAAAAACAAACCCCCAACGACTCCTGGTCAGAAGCCTCTCCCACCGGGCGGAGCCTGCGAGCAATGCTGGGAACCATGACTCTAGGAACTGGAAAAGGGTTCTCCCCAAATGCCCGGCCCGAACCTCAGTAGGACGAATCCTTTTACCGTTTGCAGTTTGCACCCTCCCCGGTTTCACCGAGGGCTGGGTAAAGAAGGAAGGCCGGAGCGCCCCGCGGGGAGCGGAGAGGCGAGGGACCGCGAAGGGCCGTGGCCCGCCTCACCCTGAGGTCCCCCTGCCTCCCGCCCACCAGCGCCACCCCGGGAGCCAGCTCCGCTCTGGACTGGCCACTGTGCCCAACACCCGCGTAACAGCGGCTCTTTTGCTCGGGAAAACGGCCCGCTGCCCGCACTCTGCGGAGCAGGAGCGCCTCCGGCAGCCCCCTGCGCGCCCTCATCCCGCCGACTGAGAAAGATTCTGGAAGGCGAAGCGCCCGGGGCGCGGTGCAGGCAGCGGCCACTCCGGGCCAGCCTCCCAGCTCGAGGCACCGCCAGCTCCAGCTGCACCTCTTCCCCTCCCGCCGGCCCGAGGGTCCCGGGGTAAAGGGGACGTGGGGTCCGGGGCTCAGCTGGAAAGGGGCAGTGGGTCCTAATGGAGAGGTTAAGAAACCGAGGTCCCAGCCGCCGCTCCCCACCCCCGGCTCGCCACCTCCCCTGCAGCCGACCCGCACTGGCGAAGGCCCCGGCCTCGACCTACCCGAGGCGGCCCGACGCCGGGGCCGCGCGAGCCCACGCAAGGAGCCATAGTCCCGGGCCGCGCGGGCGGGATCCCGGGAGCCGCTACCCCACCCCGCCCCCTCGCGGTGCTGGCGGCGGCAGCGGGTGATGCGGCTCCTTTAAATCCGGGCCGCCCCGCCCTGCGCTGCCGACTCCGCGGCGGCCCCGGATCCAGGCCGGGCCGCGGCTCTCGCCGCCCAGCCTCGCCGAGCCCAACCCGGCCCGGCCCAGCCGCCCAGTCGAGGCCGCCCGCGCCGCCCGCCCCGCGCCCGCGAGGAGCCGTCAGCGCGGCGCCC
>NW_019154148.1:8416467-8579518 GCF_002288905.1 Enhydra lutris kenyoni | reverse complement strand
CCCGCCCCGGGGCCGGGGCCCCGCACCGCCTCCCGGCCCCCCGCGCCCCGGCCCCGGCTCCCCGGGCCATGCGGCCTCGGCCCCGCCGGCGCCCGCCGCGCACCCGAGGAGATGAGGCTCCGCAATGGCACCTTCCTGACGCTGCTGCTCTTCTGCCTGTGCGCCTTCCTCTCGCTCTCCTGGTACGCGGCGCTCAGCGGCCAGAAAGGTGAGCCCCTCCCCCGCCGGGCCCCGCGCCACATCCCGCACCTGGGCTCACCTGGGCGCCGGCGGCCGTAGCGGGGTCCGGCCGACGGCCGCGGGAGGCGGCCGGAAGCCGACGCAGGCGCCCCTTCCCCGCCCGGGCGGCGCGGGAGGACGCCCCTCCCATCCTCGCCCCCACTTGTTTGCTGCCGGAATAGCGAAATCCTCCTCTGGCCTGGGCTGGGCCGCCAGGGCCGAGCGGTCGGCGGGGGCCCGGGGCGGCGCTCCGGACCGCGGGATCGGCCTCGATGAGTACGGCTGCGCCCGTACTAGGGCTGGTCGCTCCCGCGGGCGACCTAGGGACCTTGGAGTTTCCAGAGAGGGGCAGAGACACAAGGTCAGGAGATGGTCGTGGCCGGGTGGCCCCAAGGTACCTTCCCCAGGCACCTGGGCAGGAGCAGGTGCAGTGTCCCTGAGACAGGTGCGAGGGGGCAGCCCGGCAGCACCCTCCACCCCACACCACCTCTCCACGCCAGCGTAAGGTGGGGGGCCGCTCTCTGGGGCCTCCGCTGCCCTCCCCCATGACGTCTGGCCCCAGGATTCCTCGGCGGTGACCTGGGTGCTGGGGGAGCACTCCCGTGGCTGCTGGCCCGCCGCTGGCCTGGTGAGTAGCCCGCCCAGCCTCGGCTACCCGTTAACTTATTTCGTGTGGTCTCATCGGACCTCCAGCCCTCCACCTGAAGTTTGGGCAGGCTGGCCAGACTACCACCTCTCCTCTGAGCTTGGTCTGCACACCTGGGGATGGGGACAGGGGCAGGCCGCAGCTCTGGCTGAAGGCGCTTGATGTTGGTTGGGACTGGGACGGCTGGGGCTGAGGAGGCCTTCACAGGCCTCATTCCCCCTGGCCTGCAGCATAGGAGCCTCCGGGAAAAGCCGCTTCCTTCCTGCCTCCTGGCCTTCCTGCGGGAAGTCTAAGCGGGATGGGCTGGGGCCAGCTGACCCTCTGCCTCCCTCCTACCTCCTGCTTCCCTCTTTTCTCAACCCCATGCTACATGAAGCTGGAGGAGGGATGCCTGAGGGAGGCTCTGGAAACTTCCTGACCCTCCAAGCCCCAACCTGACCCTCCTGCCTGACCAGCCCCCAGCCCACTGCGGTCCACCAGCCTGTTTGGGTCAGGGCCTTAAGGCTCCAGGGGCCCTGAAGGGAGGTCCCTGGGGCCTGGCACAGGGAGGGCATGGCTGGGGCAGAGTTCTCTGGAAGTCTGTAGGTTGGGTGTGTCACCTGGGAGAAGGCATGGATGGGGCAGAGTCCTCTGTAGGTGGGTGTGTCATCAGGAGGAAAGCATGTCAGACCTTTGGGACAGTAGCCACATAAGCAGGGTGGCATGGAGACCAGGGTGGTCCTGGATCCAATGCGCTGGGACACACCTGTCTGCCCGTGAGTGGGCTGATGAGCCCTTGCACCCCATCTTCAGCCAGGCCGCGGTTCCTGTGCGCCTCCTGCAACAGCCAGGTGCCCTCATCCTGAGATCAGGAGTTGCAGTGCAGGTGTCCCCCAACATAACCCCTTCTCTGGGAGCCTGGCTGGCCCAGGGAACTGACCTCCAGGAGCAGCAGAGGGACAGCGGACACCAGAAGCTCCATCCAGGGCCCACTGTCTCCAAGGGGGCCATCCAGGAGGCTGGCACTCCAAGCCAAAGACATGTGGGGCTCAGTGGCAGGGGTCCTCACAGAAGCCCAAAAGCCTGTGAGGCACGGTGACAGGGTGACCAGGCACTTCTCTGTCAAAGGCTGTTCCTCTTTTAGGGGGCCCGGCAAAGCCAGGTCTTTGGAGGCCTCAAGAAGAGCCTGAATCTGGGCTCTTAGGCAAACCCTTCTCCTTTGTACGTGTAGACACCTGCACATGGGGAGGCCGGGCCTGACCCCAGCTTCTGGCTGCAGTAAAGTGAGGGGTTTAGGACAGGGCTAGCCCAGGCACCAGTACGGAGGGGAAGGGCAGAAGAACCCGGATCTGTAAGAAAGGTAGGCTGGGTGCCAAAGAGGAAGGAGGCAGCAGGAGCAGGTGGCTTCCTGGAAGCCTAGGGCCAAGGGCCAGGAAGGATACCTAGGCCTTGGCCAGCTGGACCCTGCATCCGGGTTTGGGGCCCACTTTCATAACCAGCCTTGACCAGATTTGTGCAACAGCTCCACTAGCACTCAGACTCTGGCCCTGAGCCAAGCACCTGCTGCAGGCCCATCCCCAGGGAGAACAGCAGACCCTGTGGGGCTGGCCTCAGCCCTGCCCAGCATCCCAGCAGCCCGGATGTCAGCAACCACTGGCACCCTCCTTGCCCCCTGCGAGGGGGTTTGCGAGGCCTGGAGAGGAGACCACCCGGGCCCACCTGCACATTAACCCCACCCCTTCACGGGGCCTGACACCTGCCTGTGCCCCTTGGAGCCTGTTTCCCCTTTCCTAAGTACATGGCACATGGCCTGTGCCCAGCTTGGCTCTTAAATCTGTTTCTTCAATCAAGGGGGGAACCAGGGGAAGACTGTGGTCCTTGGTCCTCAGATGTCCTGATTACTTTGCCTTTGGGTGGGGGGAGGAGTGGGAAAGGCGCCCTAGTGGGGCCCCAGCTGCTGTCCTTCCCTAGGGCCAGCTGCACCCGGGCCAGGCCTCCACCCTTCCTCCCTGGGCTAGGAAGGTGTGCAGAGAGAGAAGCCAAAGTGCCCTCAGCCCTAGCTCCCAGGAACTTCTGTCCCTTTGCCCCTCCCCTCCCTTGAGCCACCTCCCTAGCCTGTTCACCGTGGCAGTCCAGCCACCCAGCCTGAAAAGGTCCTAGGGGCGCCAGGATGGCTTTGCAGAGCCCCGCCACCTAAGGCTCAGCCCAGAGAGACGCAGGCACAGAGCTTGAATTTCCAGCTTTGCGAGGCAAAGACAGTGGACCCAGGACCAGGGACATCACGGACGATGGTCCAGTTGGGGACCTTGTAGGCAGGGCAGGAGCTGGGCAGGCTGCTGAGGGACAGGGCCTGGGGTGTGGAGGGAAAGAACAGAAGGGTTGGTGTGGGCCTATTGCCTTCTGGTAAACAGAGGAAGTTCAGGACCCGGGGTTGGGGAGGCCCCTAGGAAGGGAGGCCAGAGTAGGGAGCAGGCTGGGCCCAGGCCTCGGTGGCCAGGGTGACTCAGGTGCCCACGGCTGCCCATCTGGCTTGTCTGCCCAGGCAGGTGAAGGTGGAACAAAGCTTAGTCTACACAAGAGAGAAGGCCAGGGAGGCCACCTCCCCTCCCCCAACTTCACAGAACAGCTCTGCACTCCCTCCCGGGCCCTGAGCACTCCAGTCCCCATTTCCTGTGGGACCGCTGCCCCAGAGGAAGAAGCTCGTGGTGCCTGGTGCCACCCCACTCTGGGCAGGGTGGGTGAGTGTTTGATGGGGGTGGTTGGCTCCTGTTCAAGGGGTCAGGTTTCCAGGGTAACCCGGCCACTAAACCCAGCACAGAGCCTCACAGATCTTGTAACCTGACTCTCCCCTCCCTCCTCTTGCAGGGCTGTCCCTGTGGGGCCAGCAGATGAGTCTGGAGTGCCTTCCGGAGGGCCCACTTGGCTCACCTCCCCAGCCTCCCCTCCCTCCGCACACCCTCCACCCCCCTTCCTCTTCCCCTTGGATTTAGCTTTTAGACCTCTGCCCCTTGCAGCTTAAGGGGAGAGGGGTATCCCGAGATGACAGAAATTTGCCTTGGTCATGACCTTTGGTGCACATTGCTGGGTGGGGGTGGCCACTATCCCGGGGCATTCTGGGGGCTGGGACCCCACAGGGAAATCAAGAAACAGAAGAGCTGCCTAGGGTTGAGAGGGGAGATCTGGAAGGTTTCCTGGACTTGAACACTGGACTTTGAAACTAGGCCTGGAAGGCTTCATGGGTTTTCATTAGACCCAGAAAAGAAAAGGAGTTCCTAGGCAGAAGAGAGTGCACATGCGAAGACACAAACAGGAGCCAAGGAAAAGCCGGTGTAGGGATGACAAATAGAGCAGAAGCGAGCTGAGAACAGTCCCTGAGTGCACAGCCCCACGGGACACACCTGCACCGGCCACTGGTTGGGGGGGGGGGGGATTGTTGTTTGTCTCATTCTTGCTCACTGGTCCATGCCAGACCAGTGGGGCCAGGTGCTTGGCACCTGGGAATCCCTTTCCACTGTCAGCACCCTGGTGGTGCTCCCACTCTGCCTGCACCCCTAATGCCCACAGCTGGGGCCTGACTGGAGGTTGGAACACAGGTCCTCCTGGGGGAGGGGGACACGTGCTTAGTACAGGTCTCCAGAGAGCCAGGCCCGTGGGCATTCGGAGCTGTGTCCCCTTGCAGCTGCTGACTCACTGAGTGACCTGGGAGTAGTTCCTCAATTTCATTTATTCCTTGGAACACAGGGAGGCCCTAACTGCAGCAGCTACCCCGTGGGGCTGGAGGGCGACAGAGAATCCAGAGCTGGTGCTTCGTGCACAATGAGCACTATTGCACTTAGTGCACTTAGTGCACAATGAGCACCCCCATTGCTACTTGGAGGACAGAATGAGAACCCAGGGAGGGCCATTCCCAGAGGGACTTGGGGCTGCCTGTGACCTCCTCTGTGAACACCAGTGGGGAGCAAAGGGCAGAAGCCGAGGGGAGGGAAGGGGACAGGCCAGGGAGCTAAGAAGCCTTTTGAAGAAGGGCTGCATCCTTGTGCCCTGGGGGATACCCTGGGCATCGATCCTCCTGGAAGGAGTGGATACTACAGAAAGAACCAAGAGAGGGTTTGGGAGCCACTGGGTGATCATTCAGTCTAAGGACTGCCCCACCTGGGGCTGGAAGTGACCCCGAAGCTCTCCTTCAGCTGTCCGCTCAAAAGTGAAGATAATGGGGGAGGGGGAGAGCACTGGAGAGTACTGATCCTGCCAGGGAGGATTTTTCTCCCCGCAGTGTGTCAGTGTGACCTCAGAGTGACCCTTATGCACACTCCCCCTGCGCGCGCGCGTCCACACACACACACACACACACACACACACACACACACACACACACAGGGAGCTGGCATGTGCACAGGCACAAGAACAGATGTAGGTGGACCATAGCACAGATGGGCACAAAAATGCGCGTGCGGGCATACTCCCCGGGCAGTAGGTCAGCGCTCGGCTGCCCCCTGGTGACAGCGTGCGAACTCCCCACAGGCGATGTGGTGGACGTGTACCAGCGGGAGTTCCTGGCTCTGCGTGACCGGCTGCATGCGGCTGAGCAGGAGAGCCTCAAGCGCTCCAAGGAGCTCAACCTGGTGCTGGACGAGATCAAGAGGGCCGTGTCGGAGAGGCAGGCGCTGCGAGAGGGGGAGGGCAATCGCACCTGGGGCCGCCTAACTGGTGAGCGCGGGAGCGGCGCCCGCGGCGACCGGGGAGGCGGGGCGGATGGCAGGCCGCCTCGTCTGACCCGTCCCTCCCCGACCCGCTCAGAGGATCCACGACTGAAGCCGTGGAACGTCTCCCACAAGCACGTACTGCACCTGCCCACCGTCTTCCACCACCTGCCGCACCTGCTGGCCAAGGAAAGCAGCCTGCAGCCCGCCGTGCGCGTGGGCCAGGGCCGCACCGGAGGTAGGGGCAGGTCCCGGCAGGGGCTGGGCGGTGGGCGGCGGGCCCCACCATCCCGCCGGTACCGACTCCTCATGCCCCTGCAGTGTCGGTAGTGATGGGCATCCCCAGCGTGCGGCGCGAGGTGCACTCGTACCTGACGGACACGCTGCACTCGCTCATCTCGGAGCTGAGCCCGCAGGAGAAGGAGGACTCGGTCATCGTGGTGCTGATCGCCGAGGCGAGTGGGCTGGGGGACGGGGTGGGGGCGGGGTGGAGCATTCGGGGAACACAGGGCACGAAATAACAAGGAGAAGAAATGAAAACCGAGCAACATTCTGGAGGAAAACACTGCTAGAGGTTCGATTGTCAGTTTCATTCACAAATTTATGAAAAGTAAAAAAAAAAAAAAAAAAAAAAAAAAGAACAATTTCAGCGCCCCCTGGTGGAGACGCCAGTTACCTAGGCTGTCCCACCCCCAGGGCCCCGTGTACACAGAAGGCCACACCTGTGGCCCCCAGGCCCAGACTTACTCGGCCCTCAGGATGGGGGGGTTCACTCCCTCTGTGCATGGGGTCATCTGAAGCCCGCGCCCTTCCCCAAACCCCTTCTCCCAGGGCATTTGGGGTGGCAGTCAGGCTTAGGGAGGGCACTTGGTCTCCCCACAGACTGACCCACAGTACACCTCGGTGGTGACAGAGAACATCAAAGCCTTGTGAGTACTGACGGACCCATAAAACTGGTGGGGGGGGAGGGGCTCTGCAGAGTGTGGGGCAGGCAGGTGCCTGCTTCCCCTACATGATCCTGGCTTCCGATGTGGGAAAGGGGGCTACCTCTCTTCTCTGAAAGACAGTGAGTGTGTAGAGGTGGCCCAGCCCCCTGGAGCCTCACTGCCTCCTTAGGGTGGGTGTGCTGTTGGGTGATGGCTGCCTGGGGGGCCTGAGCAGAGGGACTGGGTCCAGCTAGCTCAGCACTGCCCCAACTGCTGTGCCTGGAGACTGCCCACCCACTGGCCTTCCGTCCCCCCAGGTTCCCCACGGAGATCCATTCCGGGCTCCTGGAAGTCATCTCCCCTTCCCCCCACTTCTACCCTGACTTCTCCCGCCTCCGAGAGTCCTTTGGGGACCCCAAGGAGAGAGTCAGGTACGAGAACTCCCCCCTTCCCTGTGCACCCTGACCACCTGCCCACTGGTGCTGAGAACCCGGTCTGTGGGTGCCCAAGTCCCAGGCATTTCCTGGCAGTGCCTCCGTTTCTCCATCAGAGAACCCCTGCATGGGGTTGGGGTGGTGGGTCTGAGCTCCTGAGCCCCTGCCCCTGCCTTGCAGGTGGAGGACCAAACAAAACCTCGATTACTGCTTCCTCATGATGTATGCACAGTCCAAAGGCATCTACTATGTGCAGGTCAGCACCGAGACCCTGTTTTGCCCCCGATCGGCCCTGGCCCCTGGTGGTGAGCCCAGCCCCACCCCAGTGCCCATCCTGAGTCCAGCCCCCCTTCTACCCACCCCTGTGCAGCTGGAGGATGACATTGTCGCCAAGCCCAACTACCTGAGCACCATGAAGAACTTTGCACTCCAGCAGCCTTCAGAGGACTGGATGATCCTGGAGTTTTCCCAGCTGGGCTTCATTGGTGCGCCCCTCCACCCCACCCCATGCCACGGACCTGACCAGGGCCCCTCAGTCTGGGCGACCTTGGCCTCTCTGTCCTTGTCCCTGCAGCCCTGGGACCACAGAACATCATGCTTGCGAGCTTTGCCAGGAGTGTCCCCTGCAGCCGCAGCTGGCCTGTTTCCCCTCGCCCTCTACCTCAGGATGTTGGGGCTCACCACACCCATCTGTCCCCTCGTGCCTGCCCCTGCCTGTAGCTGGCCATGGGGCTTGCTGTGGGAGCCTTCTTAGTGACCCCACACACACACACCCAGCACCCCTTTCCCCCTTTCCACCCCCAGGGAAGATGTTCAAGTCGCTGGACCTGAGCCTGATTGTGGAGTTCATCCTCATGTTCTACCGGGACAAGCCCATTGACTGGCTCCTAGACCACATTCTGTGGGTGAAGGTCTGCAACCCCGAGAAGGATGCGGTGAGCAGGAACAGCACCAAGGGCGGGGCAGGGCAGGGGGAGGCACGCAGCCTCCAGCATGGACTGACACAAGGAGACAGCCAAGCTGGGCCCTCAGCTATCCCTATCCCTCTGCAGAAGCACTGTGACCGGCAGAAGGCCAACCTGCGGATCCGCTTCAAGCCATCCCTCTTCCAGCACGTGGGCACGCACTCCTCACTGGCTGGCAAGATCCAGAAACTGAAGGTGGGCTGTGCCACCCTTGGGCCTGGCTGGGGACAGGCAGAGCCCCAGGGAGCTGGGGAGGGTGGCTGGGGGTGGCAGGGCAAGTCCCCCTCGAGAGGGGGCCCTCTCTAAGTCTGCTGTTCCTCCTCGGTGGCAGGACAAGGACTTTGGGAAGCAGGCACTGAGGAAGGAGCACGTGAACCCACCGGCCGAGGTGAGCACAAGCCTCAAGACATACCAGCACTTCACCCTGGAGAAGGCCTACCTGCGTGAGGATTTCTTCTGGGCCTTCACGCCTGCGGCCGGGGACTTCATCCGCTTCCGCTTCTTCCAGCCGCTGCGCCTTGAGCGGTCAGTGCTGGCACCCATAGCTCCACCCCGGGGGAGGGGCAGGGAGACCACCAGGGGATCGGCCTCACCATATGCCCCTCTTGGGCCCCCAGCAAATGACTTAACCTCACCTTGCCTCAGTGTCCTTATCTGAAGAGGAAGGTTCAGCATGGTAGGTACTAAGAATAAGGCAGTGCCCACAGTAGCTCTGTGACAGTGGCCCATCATCTTCGTCCCTGGTTGCCTTGTACAAAACAACGTCTACCCCCCTGGGTGGTCCCCCGCCTGGCTCAGCACCCCAGGGCTCACCTGCTACCCTCCTGGGCCAGGTCTGGCCTTTTCTGTGCCAGATGGGGGCCAGGGCTGCACCCCCACCCCTCTCCCTCCCCCACCCCTCCCCCACCCCGGCAGCAACTCACAGGCCTGTCTGGCCGCAGGTTCTTCTTCCGCAGCGGGAACATCGAGCACCCAGAGGACAAGCTCTTCAATACGTCAGTGGAGGTGCTGCCCTTCGATGTGAGTGCGGCAGGGGAAGGATGTGCTGGAAGGCCGGCCCCTCCCATGGCCACTGGCTTCAGCCCCTTTCTGTTGCCCCCCAGAACCCCCAGTCAGACAAGGAGGCCCTGCAGGAGGGCCGCTCAGCCACCCTCCGGTACCCTCGGAGCCCTGACGGCTACCTCCAGATAGGTGAGTCGGGGGCAGGCAGGAGGACACGGGGGCTGGGGGGATGGGGCTGGGCTGAGCGGAGGTCTGGGGCTCCTGGCTCAGCGCTGCCCTCCCTCAGGCTCCTTCTCCAAGGGTGTGGCAGAGGGCGAGGTGGACCCTGCCTTTGGCCCCCTGGAAGCACTGCGCCTCTCCATCCAGACGGATTCCCCAGTGTGGGTCATTCTGAGCGAGGTAAGCCGGGCAGGTCAGGGAGCCAGACCAGGGCTGAGCGCTGAGGCCCCCCGCACCTCGCTGACCCCGAGCCCTGCTCTTCTAGATCTTCCTGAAAAAGGCCGACTAAGCCGAGGGCTTCTGAGGGTGCACTATGGCCGGCCCTGAAGCCCCCTGGGAGACCCAGGATGTTGTCGCTGCTGCCCCGGAGGGCCCGGTGCCGCCGCCGCCCCAAGCCTGAGGGGTTCTGCCCGGCGCCCCGCTCCGCAGGCCTGGGATCCCCGCTGGCCCGGAGGCCCCAGGAGCTGGTGCTGCCCCCGCCCGCCCGGCCGCGGGAGGAGGCAGGCGGCCCCCACACTGTGCCTGAGGCCGGCCCTTGCCGCCCGGAACCGTTCGCATCCCCGGCCGGATCGAGCCAGGCCGTTTTAGAAGAGCTTTTTCCTGGGCGCCCGCTGTCTCCGGCGCGAACACTGGAATGCATATACTACTTTATGTGCTGTGTTTTTTATTCTTGGATACATTTGATTTTTTCACGTAAGTCCACATATACTTCTATAAGAGCGTGACTTGTAATAAAGGGTTAATGAAGCGCGTGCCTCCGGTGTGAGTGCGCGTTCCCAGAGCTCCGGCCGGTGGCGGGAGGCCGGGCGCCAAGCAGTGCCGCCGGTGCCCGCGGCCACCTCGGCCCGTCGCGCCGCGCAGCTCCGCACGACCTCGGCCGCGCTTCCCCGAGGGCCCGGGCCTCCAGAGCGGTGACTTGCGGGTGGAGGCGGCGCGGAATCCCGGGTCGGGAGCCCAAAGCCTCCTCTGCTTCCGGACGACCTCCCCCGGCCCCCGCCAAGCACGCCCCCTAACACCCATCATCCCGCCGCAACTGCCTGCTCCTCTCAAACGCGAGGCATCCCGGATCTCCCACTTCGTGAGTCCCAGCCCTGCTCTAGTCTTCGGTCCCCAAGGCCCCGCTCACCCAGCCACGCCCCCCACCCCCGTATCGGACATATTTTAGGGTCTCCCGCCCATGTTGGGGCCAGTGCACGCGCGGCTGCCCTGCCTGGAAAGCTCCTCTCTTCTGCAGACTGGGCTAAAAAATCTCCTCTTTAGGGACGCTGTCCGGCCAGCAGGCCTTGCCCAGGTCTGGTCACCCAAGGCACCCGGGCGTCCCTCCCCCGCCCCCCAGAGCACCTGTCACAGCTACGTTGCCTGCACTGGTCGCCGCCCCCACGGCTGGGCGCCAGGGTGCCTGAGCATCTACACAGTGCTGGACGCCAGGCACCGAGTGCTGACCCGAAAATGGCCCTGGTGTCAGCTGTGAAAGCCAGGGGACGAGGAAGAGGGCGGCGGGGGGTGGCAGTGAAGAGGCAGCAGGCCTCAGAGGAGGGGACAGGCGAGGAAAGCGTTGAACGCAGGGAAGAGGAGCCGTGGGGTGAACCCCGGCGAAAAGGGCGGCCCCAGGGCCGGAGAGAGGGCCGGAGAGGGCCCTGTCCTTCCGCAGCACCCCACCCTCCGGGAAGCCCACCGGCCGCCGCGGCTCGGGGCTGGGCTCCACGGCACGCGACGCGCGAACCCCTCCGACCCAGAGAATGCGTCCGTGGTCCAGCCATCGACACTTTAATTGGAGACTGAGATGGGGCGAGCACCCCTCCCCTGTCCTCCCGGAAGCTCCGGCCCTTCTCCGGTTCCGCTGACCAGGCGTCCTCCATCTCAGGCCCTGGGCAGCAGCTTCCCGAGCCGTCCCAGGAGCGCGGCGCGCAGCGCTCAGGGGAGAAAGTGGACGAGCAGGCCGAGCGCCGCGAGCGCCAGGAGCAGCCAGAGCGCGAGCGCGCTCGCGTACAACGGGGTCAACCTGCGGGCGGGGCTCAGCGGGGGCGGGGGGCCGGCGGCCCCGCCCCGCCCACCTGCCCGGGCCGTCAGACCCCGCCCACAAGGCCCCCGCCCCGCCCCGTCCGATCTCCACTTCCTCGGCCCCTGGCGCCCTCCCACGATCCCCGCCCGGGTCCTCACCTTTGCTGCGCCGAGCGCGCGTAGCCCTGAAAGTAGCGGAGGCGCGCGAAAAGGTAGACCAAGCCGCACAGGGCCGCCGTACCTGGGGGAGGGCGGGCGGGGCAAGGTGAGCCGACGGGCGCGGAATCCGGGGCTGCGGGGTGGGCGCGCCTGTCCCGAGCGCAGACCTTCGTGAAAGAAGATGCCGGCGACCCAGAGCGTGGCCAGGAACAGCGGGAAGTACTCGCTGCAGTTCACCCTGCGGTGGGGGCGGCATGAGGGCGCCGACAGAGGCGTGGGGGGCGCTCGGACCCTGCCGCCTCCCGGGCTCGCTCCCTTCCGGCCCCGATCCCTCCCGCCAAGTCTCACTGGGCTCGGTAGACGCGTTCGAACTCCGGCGGCCCGGTGGTGAGCGGCGGAGACACGCTGAAGGCTCTGCGCGCGGAGATCACCTGCAGGGAGAAATAGGCTGGGGGCGAGAAGGGGCGGGAGTCAGGTCTGGCTGCCCGGAGGCCCGCACCCTCTGTCCGTTCCCACCTTTTCTCCGCCCTCTCCACGCCGACCTTGTCACGACTCCCCTTTAAAGCTCTCCTGGAAAATAAAGGCCAGCCAAGAGGCTCTCTCGCCCCCACCCCTTGTTTCTGGGCCCGCCCTGTATTTAAGATGCTCAAGAGGGGGACAGGGTGAGGGCCTGGGATGCCAAGAGGCCCTGTCCCCCCACCCCCTCCCCACCTCCCCAGACACATCTGTACCGGGGAGGGACCGGAAGCTCAGGTCTGGAGCTCAGGAGCTTGGCTCCTGAGTCCTTTGACTTGCAAAACACAGGCAGATGACTAGCTCCTACTCTTTAGACACGGACCTTGACTTTGGGGGTCCCTGAAGAGGGCACACAACTGGGGCTTGAGGGCAGAGGTAGCTCATCCTTCCAGGTACAGGAGAGTATACACTCTGCGGTCTACAGTTTCTGGTCCCCACCTACAGGGCCCACTGGGCGGGGAGGATCTCTTGACCCTACATCAGGCCAGTTTCTCAGTTCACGTGTTCTGGACCCCAACCTAAATCTGACAGACATTCCCTCCCCTCTCTTCAGGTGGTTGCTGCTGGGACACTTCTAGTCCCACCCCAGGCCTCCTGGGGCTCTGTCTCCCTCCATTTCAGCATGGGTGGCTGTGGAGGGTGGGCTGGCCCCAGAGGATCTGCATGCACAGGGTCCCCACCACACACACAGCTCCGGTGCTGGTTGTCACCAGCTGTCTTCCAGCAACTCCTGTGGCCTTGGTGCCCTTGGTGCCATATACCTTCCCAGCTGCCCTGTGGTGCCGAGGGCATGCGTACCATCAGTGTAGGACCTGGAGGAGGCCCTGTGGCTGCATGAGGAGGGCTAAGAGACAAGCTTGCTCATGAAGCAGAAGATCAATTCAGCCCCCCAGCAGGGCCCCTGCCCAGGCTATGCCTTGTCCTAGCCCCTACAGCATGGGGTCACGGTGTCCCAAGTGGGTCCCAAGGATACCTAGCCTGGGAATGTGTCCTCTAGGGCTGGCCTAAAAGGCCAACACACAGGCCCCTTTGGGAGCTCAGGGAGCAGGTTCCAACCCTGTCCAGCTCTATGTGGATCCCAGCATAGAGAGGATGCCTTTGAAGGCAGAGCTGGATTCTCCTGGGAACCCCAGCAAGAGGACAGTGGGAGAGGAAAAGGGAGGGAGAGGACGAGGACAGGATCCGTTGGAGCAGGGCCGCACCAGGCCCACGGCTGCCCCTCTTCGAGACCACAGCGAGAACCATTTGAGCTTCTCAGTCTTCAACTGCGGCCAGAAGAGCTGGGGCCCCAGGACTCTGGGAGCTCCAGACTTTGCCTCTGCCCCTACCATCCCCCCCTCCCCGGGCCCTCCAGCCCCTCCCCAGGGTCTGGAGGGCAGAAGGCAGGCTTCAGGAGTTCAGAGCCCATCCACCTCCCCAAACAGGAGCCATCTCACCTTGCAGCAGGACTCCCAGGAGGGTGACAGTGGCCAGAAGAGCCACCTCGTCCTGCATGGTGCTGGCAGCTCTACAGGCCCAGGCTGGTGTGTGAAGAGAGTAACTGCAGAGTTCCTCTCAGCCCCAGTCCGCGGGCTCTCTCAAGAGGCTGGCAGGAAGGGAAGACTGGCCCTTCTCCCCGCCCCTTCTCAGGGGAGGGGCCTGCGGGAGGGGCGTGACCACAGCCAGTGAAAGGGCAGAAGCCTGAGCAGGCAGAAACCAGGGCCAGACGGAGCCCAGGGAAGGATGGAGCAGCGGCCTGGGGGCAGCCTGGCCACTTCCTCCCAATCATTGTTTTGTTTTGTTTTGTTTAAGATTTTACTTATTTATTTGAGAGAGGGAGAGCATAAGGAGAGGGACAAGTGGACTCCACACTGAGCGTGGAGCCCTATGTGGGACTCAGTCCCATGATCCTGAGATGACCTGAGCCAAAACCAAGAGGCAGAGGCTTCATGGACTGAGGCCCCACCAGGCGCCCCTTCCCGGTCATTCTTGCCTCTTCTGTGCCTAGCTTTGTGCTGGCAGAGCTCCAGGCATCTGCCCGAGCCTCCTGCAGCCTTGCGTGGGCCTGGCTCCCTTGTCCACCCAGCGTCCTCCAGACCCTGCACCCACAGCAGTCCCCGTTGGCTTTCCGGACCTCCCCTTGTCCTGAGTCTGGTCCCAGGAAACCAGAGGGTCCTCCCCAACACCCCCCCCAACCCCCCCATTCGGCTATCACTTTCCACTGACCATCAAGTCCTTCTCATTCTCAAATCCACCCCGTGCCACCTTCCGAGCCCTGCCCTGCCTCAGTCGTCTCTCATCGGGGCACAGGTCACGGGATCCCCGAGGGTTCCCAGCCCCACCCCACCCCCACCCATACATGCTCACATACCTGTTTCCCCCACCGCCCAACCAGGGCTGTGATGGAACATGGAACCCTGATGCAGGACTGTCCCCGCACCCAGACCACACTGGGCACAGCCACGTCCCTGCTCCCCTCAGGAAACCTGATGTCTGCCAGCTTCACAGCTGCCTGGGCTCTGTGCACACAGACCACCAGAAGACGACCCTGCTAGCCTGGCACGGTGGGTCAGACCCCTCAGGATCCTTGAGCCCATCCTCTCCTGGGGCTCTGACCCTAGCTAGAATGGTCATCTGCTGTTTCCACCTGCCCAACGTCCCCCACTTGGGGGATCCCAACCCTTCATCTTCCCAGGTCCTATGGTGTGGACAGGGCTGCCTGCCACCCCTCCCAGGCCTGAGGGATGGACATGTGAGTCAGAACTGACTGTGCTGGCCGAGGCTAATTCAAGAGGGTGAGATGCAGTTCTGGAAACTTCCTTAGAACTTTGGGAAACGGAACTCTGGGGGGGAGGAAGATTTCTAAGGGCCCTTTATGGCCACTGGCCACCCCGAGGAGGAGAGAGCCAACACGAGGCCACACTGGGAGGAAGGAGGTGGCTGATGTCCTGGAGCCCCAGGGCCAACTTGCCCAGAGCAACCCTCTAGCCGGGCAGCCTTGCCATTTCATAAGGCAGCCACTTCTTCCCTTGGGTAGGGCTGGTTGGAGCTGGGTTTGGTCAACAATGGCAGAGCCCAGCCTGATAGGGGCACATGGGCAGGGGCTGACAAGGCCGCACACACAGGCAGGCCCGGCTGCAGGAGGGATGAAGTGGCCAGGTCCTTGGGGCAACCGCCTCTGCATTTAGTCCTGGGCCGTTGTGAAACCCTGGCACCCTCTGCCTGGTTGCTCTGGGGGAGTCTCCACATGTCAGTGTCCTGGGACCCCAGGAGCTCTGTCCTTGCCACCTAGTGTTGTGGTGCATGGAAATGAAGTTCTCAGTCACCAGCCTGAGCAGCTGTGCTGGGCCGCCTCTGCCAGGGAGAGCAGCTGCCGCTGAATCCCGCACAGAGTTTTTATTTTTGTTTTTTTATCAGAAAGCAAGGACAGATGTCTCCAACCATGGAAAGGAGTACAAAGGGGCAAATATCTTCGCTAGGCATAGGCACTCAGGGAGTCAGTCCTGGGATAAGGGAGGAGCAGATGTTCGTGCAAGCAATCTCCAGGTACAGAAAGGGGAGGCTGAGGTTACATTCCTTCCTAGCTCGTAACTCATGCCCTGTGCCTGGGGATCATGGGATCCTGTTCCCACCGGGCCACTGCACTCAACAGCTGAGAACAGGACCACAGCTGACACTCACCCCTTAGGGCTTACGATATATTTTCTAAGAATAATTCCACAGTTCCCCCTTGCCTTGACAACTATAATGAGAAAGGAGATCATTAAAAGCAGTATGCCCATGTCAAACCGAGAGTAGAAATTGAACCCAGGGAACCAATTTTTTTTCTGGACTGAGCACACAGAAACGTCCCTGACATTCTTCATGATAGCCTGTTGACTTCCCTGTAGTTGTGCTTATACCTAAGTTTCAAATTTTCAATGGAGAGATTCAAAGAGGAGGAAAAGGCTTGATGAAGATGAGTCTTCAATTGCCCCCAAGTCTGGTTATAGGGAATTGAAGTAACTCAGCAGGAGGAAAGAGTAAGGAGTTCGCTGGGATCTGGTCCAGAGTGCTTGGGATCTAGCGCCTCCTAGCCAGACAACAGCGGCCTTGAGAGCCTACCATGTAGCTAAAATGTGTGGCTCGACCTTGACCCGTTCTTCTAAATTAGATGTAGTGTTTTGCATATATGAATGCATTTGTCGTGCAGTTTGGAGATAGAAAAGATGCGGCAGCAATGGCCGAAACAGCAGCGATGGTTAAAACGGCTGCTAATGGGATACCTATGAACATATTTGTTCTTTTTCTCTCTCTTATAAAGCATAGACCAGTTATTATAGGCGAGATCCCCCCTTGCCATGGCTCGGACAATCGGACTGAGAGCCAGGCTTGGGCTTAAAGGACAGAAAATGCTCCAATAAAGCCTTCTTGTTTGGGGGCTTTCTATAACCTTTTTTTTTTTTTTTTTTAATGGAAAAGGAGGCACTCTCTCCAACAGCTTTATTTTCTGCCCTCAGAGAGGGTGGAGGATGAGGCAATTTATTAGGGGATAATGTTGGAGCCTCTGGTGGGGTGCTAGGGGCTGTTGTTGCAACTGGGGACGGTGGGGGCCAGATTTGAAAGGGGGAGGAATAAAGTCCTGCCAACTAGTTTTAGCTGTTTTTCTTCTGCAAAGAGTAGATAGCAATCGTGTAAAGATTCCATGGATCCGAATGAGAAATTTTAAGAGGACCCAAAGTATCTTTTAGCCTTTTGCCCATGTGTTCTCAGTCTTCAACTGAAAGAGCCTTCAGGCAGGTGCCCTAGGCAATGTTGATATATTACAGACAACAGCTGTGTCGAATCTTCATTCCTTCGCATCCTATAGAATGTAGCGGTATATGTAGCTGTGTTTTATGAGAACCTGTTCCTTCCTTAAATATGTTCCCATGACTGACAGGTTTATAACAGACAGAAAAGTAGATCAGGACGAAATAGAAAGTAAATTCTGCACAAAATAGAGAAAAAATGAGGTCAATGGTTACTCCGTCACAGACATCGAATGCCTGTAGTTCCTACCTGAATGAGCGGACGTCCTTTCCCTTTCTAGGGCTTGAGGAGTGATGTGCAGACGAGGACTCTTACCAGATCCTGAAGATGTCCAAGCGCCAAATGTCATTGCGCACTGAAATAAAATTCTCAGTCACCAACCTGAGCAGCCATGCAGGGCTGCCTCTGCTAGGGGGATCAACCACCACTGAATCCCACACAGAGCTTTTATTTTGTTTTTTTATCAAAAAAGCAAGGACAGACGCCTCCAAGAGTGGGAAAGGAGTACAAAGGGGCAAAGATCTGGAAGTGGGCTTGCATTCTTCCCTACGCACGGGCAGGCACGGAGTCAGTCCTGGGATAAGGGAGGAGCGGATGTTCGTGCTAGCAATCTCCGGGTGCAGAAAGGGAGGACTGAGGTTACATTCCTTCCTAGCTTCTAACTCATGCCCTGTCCCCTGGGGATTGTGGGATCCTGCTCCCAGGGGCCACTGTGTTCAACAGCCTGAGAACAGGACTGCTGCTGACCCTCCCACACTCATCCCTTAGGGCTTACGATATATTTTCTAAGAATAACTGCACAACCCAGCTGGCCTCTTTCCTTGCTGCCCCACAAGCACGGGCTCTAGCCTGAGAGCTTCGTAGTCTGCTGGGCTCCCGGAGAGCCCCTTTCACCGCTCTCCTGGCCTGGCCAGTGCCCAAGGAATGCCCTTTGCCATCAGGGGGCGCTGCAGGCTCCCTGGCGACAGGGGTGGGGGCTCCATGCCAGTGCCCTGCTTTAGACCAGCTCTGCCAATTGCAGGAGTGGGCGCTCAGGGGTGGAGACGTGTCCTCCAGCTCGCTCACTCTCTCTCTGCCACTCAGCCCCCTTCCTCCCTGAAAGCGGTCCTGACCACAGCCCACTGCTCCGGCCTCCTCTCCCACCCCCTCGGGGACGACTGTGAGGACCATGCGTGTCTGTGGGCAGGCATGGTGTGTGTCCCTTGGGGCCTCTGTGCCTGTCGCGTGTGGGAGCTCACGTGTGTGTCTGTGGGTCTCCACACATTTCAGGGGATCCCTTCTGCCAAAGCCTCATTTCCTCTGAGGCCCAGACATCCTCCCCTCCAAGCCAATCCCCTGCCCTGGCAACAGGAAGCTGAGGCCTAGCCCAAGCAGCTTCTGAGGAAGTCCTTGGGCAGAGGTCCAGGCCATAACTGGGGTCTCCACCCCTGGAGCTCTCCCCAGGCCTTCTCATCTGCACCTCCCTCCCTGCCCTCGTCCAGCCTCTCAGGGCCCTGCCTGGGCTGGAACTGCTCCGGCTGACCGAGGTGTCGCCAGAGGCCCCTCTGGGCATGGCCACCCTCCTGGGCAGCCCTAAGGTGCTCATATCATGAAGGAAGTGGAAAAGCCCCTCCCTGAGCCCCTGCAGGACACGCCTCTGTGACCCTGGACCATTCCCTCTGTGCTACTTCTCCTACAGGGGCCCTGAGGAACATTCTGGAAGCTGAGCTCATCAAGGACCTCTGAGGAAACGAAGAGCCAACAGAGCCATTTTGTTGAGAAGAAACCACAACTTCAGAACAACAGATCATGATAAGCGTGAAGAACTCAGACGCTAAGCTAAATTTAAAAAGTAATAATAAAAGGGGAGCGGGGTTGAGGGGAGCGAGAGGAGGGCTGCTGGGACTGGCTGACTTAGTTGACTGGAGCTCATGACTAAATCCTGGGGTTGTGAATTCAAGACTCACACTGGGCATGGAGATAACTTAAATAAATAAACCTTTAAAAAAAGATGTTAAGGGGCATCTGGGTGGCTCAGTGGGTTAAAGGCTCTGCCTTCAGCTCAGGTCATGATCCCAGGGTCCTGGGATCGAGCTCCGCATCGGGCTCTCTGCTCGGCAGGGAGCCTGCTTCCCTTCCTCTCTCTCTGTCTGCCTCTCTGCCTACTTGTGATCTCTATCTGTCAAATAAATAAATAAAATCTTTAAAAAAAAAAGATGTTAAAATTATTTTACTTACCAAAAACATTGCAAAAATAGTACACAGTTCCCAGATACCCTTTGCCCAGCTTCCCTTAATGTTAAAATCTGATAAGCCATAATTCCATTATGTAAACTGAGAAATTAATATGGATACAAATCTATCACTGGTCATTCTAGAGACCTTATTTAACATACACCAACTGTCCCACCAAAATGGGACAAAGGCCTCAAAACCATTATACTAAGTTATACCAAACACAAAAGGCCATATATTATATGATCTTTACATGAAATGTCCAGAAAAAGCAAACCAAAAGATGCAAAGAGTAGAACACTGGGAGTCCAGGGCTTGGGGTGGGATGAAGACATTCTAAAACCAGATTATGTTTGCACAGCTCAGTATACTTACTAAAAGTCACTGAATGGGGGGCGCCTGGGTGGCTCAGTGGTTTAAGCCTCTGCCTTTGGCTCAGGTCATGATCTCAGGGTCCTGGGATCGAGCCCCACATTGGGCTCTCTGCTCCGCGGGGAACCTGCTTCCTCCCCTCTCTCTGCCTGCCTCACTGCCTGCTTGTGATCTCTGTCTGTCAAATAAATAAATAAATATTAAAAAAAATAAAGTCACTGAATGGTACCTTTAAAATGGGCAAATTTTGTGGTATATCAGTTAGTTGATGCCTGAACAACGAATGTACCACAAACATCTGAGTATAATTCCCTCAAAACTTAACTTTAACAGCCTATGGTAGACCAGAAGCCCTACCCATAATGTAATCAATTCACATGTATTTTGTATTTTGTGTTTTACATGTCTTATATACTACAGCCTTACAATAAAGTTAGCTAGAGAAAATTATTAAGAAAATCACAAGGGGGCGCCTGGCTGGTTTACTCCATAGAGCATGTGACTTGGGATTTCAGGGATGTGAGTTCAAGCCTCACGTTGGGTGTAGAGATTACTTAAAAATAAAATATTTTTTTTTCTTGAAGATTTTATTTATTTGACAGAGAGAAACAATGGAAGAGTGAACACAAGCAGGGGGAGTGGGAAAGGGAGAAGCAGGCTTCCCTCTGAGCAGGGAGCCCAATGAGGGGCTTGATCCCAGGACCCTGGGATCATGACCTGAGCCGAAGGCAGACGCTTAACGACTGAGCCCCCCAGGCACCCCTAAAAATAAAATCTTTAAAAAAAAAAGAAATCATAAAAAAGAGAAAATACATTTACAGAACTATACTGTATTTATCCAAAAAAATCTGCGTCTAAGTGGACCTGTGCGGTTCAAACCCATGTTTTTCAAGTGCCAGCTATATACCTCCATGCAGTTGTTTTTATGCATAATACAAAGAATGTGTGTATGTGCTTGACTGAGCTTCCTCAAATGATAGCATGTTATGTAACAACGGCATAATGATTACAACCAGGTAATTTTGTAATATTGATCCAGGACTCTTAATCAATAGACCTTATCCAGATTTCAATAGTTGTCCCATAATGTCCTTTTACTGGTCCAGGATCTGATGGAGGATCATGTGTCCTTAGCTTACTCCAGGCTGGGACAACTGGATGGTCCCTCAGCCTGTCTCTGTCTTTTTATGATCTCGACACTGTTGAGGACTGCCAGTCCATGTTTGGTTTGTCTGATGTTGTCACGTGTTAGACTGAGTTCAGACTCAGTTTTGACAAGAATGCCACAGATGTGCCGTGTGCCCTTCACATCAGAAGGGACATGAATTCCATAGGTCACCACTATAAGCTTTAGGAGGAAGGAAGGAAGGAAGGAAGGAAGGAAGGAAGGAAGGAAGGTAGGTAGGAAGGAAGGAAGGGACCGTTGATGCTGGCACTTCCTGCTCTAGACTTTCAGCCCAGCCTGCCCTCAGCCCACACTCCACCAGCAGAGTCCCTCACTGATTCATGGCTCTGAACTGGGTCTTCCTCAGCCTGATGCCCTTTGGGCGCTGGGGCCCCTTATGCACCTGCCAGGACTCCTGAGACCCTTCCCTGGCTTCCCTTGTCCCTCTCCATTTTCCTAGTTGGGTTTTCTATCTCTGCACCCTTCCAGGAGGGCCTGAGAGGAGACACCTGTGCTCTGCCTGGCCCCTAGGCTCGGTGTGGAGTGGGCGCTCAAAGAAACGGAGCCACGAATGAGGAAACAGAGGGCTGCCCAGGTGGCCTGGCTGTGCTTCCATTCCCCCCCCCCGCCACATGCACCCCAGAAACCACTGAACTGATAGTGAGCGCATGGTGACCTGAGTACACAGGGCAGTTCCCTTTAGGGGAGGGTTGGGGGGGGGGCACTGGCCATAGTATCGCAAGGTTTTCACAAGGACACTTGGCCTCTGCTTCAGTCAGTGGGGTTCTGGGTCTGAGAACTGATTTAGGTTTGGAAACGGGCAAGGGATCATGTGTTCCCACTGGCTTGGCTAACTTGGCTTTTCTGCTCGTCTGTTCTGGATCTCCTTTGGTTATGATATCTGTTAAGCAGTGTATCCCCCATCAGCTGCCTGTTACTGTTGTCACTAGGTACCCCACTTTCTGTGAGCGATTGCTCTAGACCCCTTTTTTTTTTTAAGATTTTATTTGAGAGAGAGAGGGAAAGGCAGAGGGAGAGGGAGAAGCAGACTCCCCGCCGAGTAGGGAACCCAATGCTGGACTCAATCCCAGGACCCTGAGATCATGACCTGAGCCGAAGGCAGATGCTTAACCAAATGACCTACCCGGGTGCCCTAGACCCTGCCATTTTGATCCTGCAAACCATCATGAAAGTCATTGACACATAGCCTTTGCCAGGTGTGTGTTGTGCTCTAGGTTTTCTGCCTCTATCATTTCCATTTGTTCCCCAGGCACCCTGTTCTATCATGGCATCTCTTATCACCCATCCCAGACCACAGCAGCCAAGGAGAGTCAGGTAACAAACTCAAGCGTGTTCTGGGCCTTCCAAAAGGAGTCTTAGCCAAGTTCCATTTCACAGGGAATGAGCCAGGCTTGAGGGCCCTGGGTCATTTCCCTGGTTCCTAGCTGTATCATTAGTCGGTTGTACTGGGCGGTTGGCATTGTGCAAAAACAGAGTTTGCACAACGTGGCTGTCACTGCTGTCCTCGTGGGGCTGGCCGTTGGCTGATGTCTGCTAACTTAAGATGTTGGGAGAGTTCCCACCATTAACTGAGATTAATGGCTCAACCGTGCCTAACCTATTTGGGTTTACGGGGAGCATCTACTCTCCTTTGGGGAGTCTGGCACTGTGGCTCATGCTAGACGGATGAGACCTACATGACCAGCCCCCTAGTAAAATCCTTGGGGTGCTGAGTCTCTGATGAGCTTTCCCAGTTGGCCATAATTCACACGTGTCATCACATCTTATTGCTGGAGGAATAAAGCATGTCCTGCATGACTCCAGAAGCTAGTATCTGCTTCCCTAGTCTTCACCCCATGTGCTTTCTCCCCTTTGCTGATTTTGCCCTGCACCCATTGGCCGGAATCCAGCATGACCTTCTACTGAGTGCAAGAAGTTGTACTATGAGCAACATTACTGCTGAGTCCTGGGGGTTCTCCCAGCACATCATGGGACCCAGGCTGGCCTTGGGGAGCCTCTGACACAGGCAGATTCATACACTGGTTCCTTGACCTATAGAGTAGGAGGTACTGGAGGAGGAAAAACCAAGAACGAGATTGCCTCTGGGAGGAAATTGCCATGCTGAAAGCCATTAACAGTTGGAGGGCGGTGGCTCTCATCACATCCCCAGGTTATTTACCAGGCTGGCCTCTGCAGAAAGCTGAGGAGTATGCCCTCCCAGCAGCAGCGGTGACAGATGTGATATACTTATCAGAGAGTATCAGCAGGCTGGAGTAGCGGCTGTGCAGCCGCTGGCTGTGCTCATTTCCATTCCCGTGGGGAAGGAGGATCGGAAGCAGTTTGCATTTGCAAGGGATGGACAATGTGTTCTCTCACCCCAGGACTATTGGAACTGTCCCATTCTCTCCGCCATAACACAGTTCAGAGGGACCTCGATGCTCTGGGCATTCCCCCCAAACCACGTGCATCCAGTATACGGCTGATGTCATGTGATTGATCAGAGGAGCGGGAAATGCCGAGGACATGGGTGGCCTTGGTAAGACACACACACTGGGGGCGGGGGTGTCAGGGACTCGTCCCCTCAGTGACCTGTCGGGCATTCTGTAAGTACAGGCTATTATCCCCACCAATGGGAGAAGGAACAGAGACGTGGTGGGTCTCTCTGGGTTTGGGATGCAATATATTCCACACTGGGGGACCCCGCAGGGACACATTTACTGGATGTCACAGAAGGCTGCCAGCTGTGAGCAGGGCCTAAGGTAAGGATGAGGCACTACAGCAAGGACTAAGGAGCAAGCACCCTCCTGTTTGGTCACCAGGCCCAGTATATCCCCTGGGGCTAGAAGTATCTGTGATAGAGAAAAAGATGCCCTATATCTCTAGCAAGCCCCAGTTGGAGCCTGGCGCCCACCCTCAGGGTCTGGAGTGAGGCCCCAGGAAATGTACATCATTCTGAAAATGAAGCAAAACTTGACCCCATAGGGGGCCACAGGAAACTGGGGCACCAAGTGAGAATGTGGCCAGGGCAGCCTGTCATCTCAGCTGGTTCTATGGGACCGAACAAGTCAAAACACTGGACCAACAGACAAGGGAAGAGAGGCTTGCTATTGGCTGAATGGGGTCCTGGGCACATGGGAGTGCCCAGGTCATCTACCGCGGCAACCCTAGCACCTCTTTCAGCTGCTGGCCAGAACTGGCCTGGGGAGGGACTCCCTTTGAGCAGAGGCTGGTGTCTTCAGAGTCCTTACAGTGGCTTGCAGTGCATGCAAGCTCTGAACTTCACTGTAAGAAGTTTATCCATGAGGACCCCTGGGTAGCTCAGTCGGTTAAGCATCTGCCTTCAGCTCAGGTCATGGTCCTGGGATTGAGCCCCACATCGGGTTCCCTGCTCAGCAGGGAGTCTGCTTGTCCCTCTTCTTCCGATCATGCTTGCTCTCTCTCTCAAAGAAAAAAATCTTTTTTAAAAAATAAAACAAAAACTAAAAAAGACACTATCATTATCGAATCAACAGACTTCCATGAGATATGCCTGTCTTTATGGCAAAAGAAATGCCAGGATTCGGCGCTGTGTTTCACTGTCAAGAGTGTTCAGTTCCCTTTAGTCTGGAAGCGTTCATCAGTTCACATATGTTTATCTTTCGTGAGACCAGTTATTTTGCAGAAATCCACTGATCTGGGTTTATCTGATGTTTCCACTGACGACAACTGATCATGCGCTTTGAGCAAGAGAGTCAGGGGAAAGGCGCTGTGTTCCTCTCGAGGAACTGTCAGGAAGATACGTGATGTCAGTCTGTCCTGTTTCTGAAGATAGGTTTCGTGTTTTGGGTTTTTTTTGGTTTTTTTTTTTTCTTCTTCCTCTGAAGACTTTAAGTAATTTCTACATCCCAGAGATCAAGAGTAAGATCCCACCAAGTAAGGCTTGTTCCTGGAAAGGTTTGAACTGTGCTGTTAACATGAGGTCTGCTGGCTTTTCTGCTGTGAAGCGAGATCTGCAAGAACTCTCCGCACGCCGACTCTGTCCACATCCCTTGCACTAATGGACTTTGCCCAAATTCTCCTGTGGCTTCTGGCAGCCCAAGACCTAAGCCTAAGGCCACTGGGATGACCCAGCCCCCTTGAGTGCCAGTCTGGCAGAGTTAAAGGTTGATGAAAGAATTGACTGTTCCAGCCAGCCCCAGAAGATGGGCTCCTGACCTCCCGTTCTTAGAGCCTTTGTAGAAAAACCTTACAACTGTTTAAGTCCCTTCTCTGAAATGTCCCTCTGAAATGGCGTCCTCAGGAAGGCTGGGGCCTCTGTCTCCCTGTCTCAGAGGGAGGGAGAAGCCTGACTTCACGAAGCACCTCATGACTTTGACAAGGACAATGACCAACCGTCTTAGCTGCTTCTTGCGGTTTCTCAGTCCCTGACTCTGTGGGAGTCCCCAGTCTGTTTTTACCTCCTGCACCTTGACCCTGGCTTTGTTGATCTTTGACAAAACATAACTCTTTTCCCCATTGAAACTTCTCTTCGTCGGGTCACACCTTGAGGCTCTGAGGAAAAAAAATCCTGTTACTCCTCAAACTTTCCCCGACTGATTTTAACCACCATTAGGGATCCTTGCCCGAGTCACTTACTAGCCCAATGGTCATTTTCTAATTCTGTTCTTTCTACATTGGTGAAAAAGAACGTTCCCTTCTCGTCCACTTGAGTACGTATTTGAATCATTATAAATTCATAAATTCTTAAATTAAAAAATTCATATTTTACTCAAGGGTTATACTTCTTTGTTGTTATTTATTGGGATGTCTATGTTGTCCATGGTTGGCCAGGGTGTCATTTTCTGCATTTACACCCTCCTGATGGAGAGAACTGGGAAACAGGTGTGCATATATATATATATATGTATATATATATGCATACATATGTTGAGGGGCTCCTGGGTGGCTCAGTCAGTTAAGCATTTGCCTTCAGCTCAGGTCATGATCCCAGAGTCTCAGGAATGAGCTCAGCGAGGAGTCAGCTTCTCCTTCTGACCCTCCCCCCACCTCATGCTCTCTCTTTCTCAAATAAATAAATAAAATCTTAAAAAAAAAAAAGAAAACAAAATTCAAACAAGGAAATGTGAAGATCTCACTGGCTTTAATATTAAATGATTCATGAATTGGGCAGCATCCGCATCTAGCAAGTAGAGGGGAGCCCTAAAGCGCCCTAGAAAAGGAAAGGTTTGTTTTTTGTTTTTTGCTTTTTTTTTTAAAGATTTTATTTATTATTTGACAGAGAGAGATAGAGTGAGCGAGAGAGGGAAACACAAGCAGGGGGAGTGGGAGAAGAAGAAGCAGGCTTCCCACTGAGCAGAGAGCCTGACGCGGGCCCGATCTCAGGACCCTGGGATCATGACCTGAGCTGAAGGCAGTAGCTCAACCAACTGAGCCACCCAGGCGCCCTGTACTTACTTTTTAAGTGCTGTGTTCACCCATAAAGTGGCACCTGAACTCAGGACCCCAAGATCGAGAGTTGCATGCTCTGCCCACGGAGCCAGCCAGGCGCCCCCTCTTCCTGACAATTTTAGAAGAGCTTAAAATCAGAAAGAAAGACACCGAAATTGCTTATTTTCCAGATGCCCCATGCAGTGAGATAGGCCCGGGAGTGAGAAAGGACACCTTTTCATCCCCACAGGCTCTGCGGGGAGACTGAAAGAGGGCGGGACCCCCAGTTTGGGGGACAGGAAAAAAGCCTTTGAAATGCTGATGAGCTCCGGTTCGCACTGAGCAGGTTGCTCAGAAACCAAGCGCGTGGGGACTGCGTCCCAGATTTGGGGACTGGGTCCCAGAACGTGCATGCTTGTAACAGAGGTGAGGGAGGCGAGAGGGGCAGGGGCCCGCTGAGCTGGGACAGGGCGCGGCCGAGCCCCAGCCCGTCGCTGCTCTGGCCTTCAGGGCGGTCCAGGGCTGGGGCGGCGTTGAACGCGGGCGGCCTTGCGGAGGGGAGTAGCGCACGAGAAGGGCAGCCGCTTGCGCAGCCCCGGGCCCAGCCCATTACCAGGGAGAATCCCGCGGCCCCCCGGGGGCAGCACTGGGGGGCTCCACAGCGTCACCTAGAATCCGCACATTGCGCCACTCGGGTCCTCTTCATCCAGTAAGTGTAAGTCCGATTACACGTCAGCGGACCTGGAGGGGCCACCCAAACCCATTCCCCGGGAGGGGGCCGAGCCCCTGATCACTCAGCACTAGCAATGCTTGGTGGCGGCCCTGTCCCCTTGCCACCAAAACTGTATCAAGAGGCGCACCAGCAGGGCAGCGGGGTGGCATGCATTGTCTCTCCCCAGTATGGAACTTCACCCTCCTCCCTTGATGGTCAGGGTCCTCTCCTCCTGACAGATTTCTGGGCACAAGGAGCTCCAAGGCCCAGGAAGCAGGTAGCTTCGAGCCTAACAGTCCTGCTGTGTCTTCTGGTGGCTATGCTGTCCCTTCAGGAGCCAGGGTCCCTGGTCGCACACAGTCTTAAGTGGAAGGACCTCCCAGGGGGCTCTCCGGAGTGAGAGCAAGCAACATCTCCTCGACCTCCGCTCCCGGTTCCCCCTCCATGTCTCCTATCTAGTGGAGACCCATGTCCCCCAGTCACTGATCTGGGGTACATACCCCTTCCTAGAGGATGGCGCCCTCTCCTTGCAAGGCCCTCTCACTGAGCTGACCCCTGACCTGTACTGTGCTCCTGGACAGCAGCTCCCGGGTGTCTGGAGGTGACGGCACAGTGGATCCTATGCCGTGCTCCCCGTGACGGCACTGCTGTGCAGAGATGCTCCCTCCAAGGTGTCATAGGACACAGACTCTGTAGTGGTGGGTCAAACACTCTTGACCCTCAGTGGCAGGACAGCCAGAGCCACACCCAGACGCAGCGTCTGTTCCCAGACATGTGAATGAATGGCTGCTGCCAACGACCGCAGTGACAAAGACCGAGGAAGCCGCACAGATCATGGGAGACGAAGGAGGCTGGAGAGCTCAAATGCGGTGTGATCCTGGATGGGATCCCAGACTAGAAAAACAGGCATTACAGGACAACTCTCGACAGCTGAATTAGATCTGTGGATTAGTTGTGTGGATTAGTTGACAGTCTTCATTTCAGTATTAAGGTCCTATTTTTAATTTTTGTTTTATTTTATATTTGGGCGGGGCGGGGGGTTCTGAACTCATGTCCCTGGGATCATGACCTGAGCTGAAGGCAGACGCTTAACTGACTGAGCCACCCAGAGGCCCCAACAGTATAATTATTAAATACAGGAAATTAGGGGCACCTGGATGGCTCAGTTGATTAAGTGTCTGACTCTCGATCTCAGCTCAGGTCTTGATCTCAGGGTCCTGGGATCGAGTTCTGTATCAGGCTCCTTGCTCAGTGGAGAGCCAACCTGCTTCTCCCTCTTCCTCTCCCTCTATGCGTTCTCTCTCTCGTGAATAAATAAATAAAATCTTTTAAAAAACTATTATACTGTTGCTATAAAGGATGGGGAAGCTGGGGGAACCATATCTAAGCATTGAGAATGGCAACTTTGCTGAGGTATAGAATTTATATACCATAAAATTCACCCATCTTAAATGTCCAACTCAATGACTTTTAGTAAATTCGCCCAGCTGTGCGAAGGATCACCATGATTTGGTGTTACAGCAAATTCATCATCCCAGCAAGCCCAGCCCCAGGCTACCTGAATCTTTTCTGTCGTTACTGGTTTGCCTTTTCTGGACATTTCACATAAAGGGATTCATTCATTCCTGTGACACGTGGTTTTTGTGTCCATTGAGACTCAGCACACTTTTGTGACCTTTGTCCTCTTTTCAGAGTTTTTTGTAGGTTTTTTGTTTGTTTGTTTGGTACATCTGAGGTTCTAGCTAAACCAAGAGGCAGAAAACAAAAAAACAAAAAAAAAAAGGGAAAAAAAAGATGACTCACCATCCTTTCCTGGCGTGGGAGGGACAGACGTAGTACCAAGTGGCTAGCTGGTCTCCAGACATGGGCTGACTCAGAGGCTGGGCATTGGTGTCTGTCGCTAGCAGGGTGGACACTAAGCCACTAAGCAGTGATGATGTTCGAGCTCCTGGGTGAGTCAGAGGCATGCTGCCGGGATCCTGCAGAGACGCCCCCTGACCCCTAGCTAGTCCGTTCATAAGCCCCCTTTTCCAGCACAGGGAAGGGTGGAGTGGGATGGCAGAGGCTGGCTGATGTTCCCTGTAGCTGCAGGGTCTCTCCTTTGCTCAAGGGGTGGTGTCCCTCAGGGTGCCCTTTTTCTGGTCTATGGATGTCCTCGGGCTCCCTTTGTGGAACATACTTGGCTGGTGGGCCTATCTGGCCGTCACTCTAGTGTGCAGGATTTAAGCAAAGTCTCTTTTACTGCACAAGCAAATATCAAAAAGAAGAAATGGCATGGGGGTGGCAGATATAACTAATAGATGGGGTTTTAAAAAATTTTTTTTCACTACTCAGGGTCTAGCCACCCACCCCCCGCCCCGATTCTCTATCACCGAGAATAACATGACACAGTAATGGGCTAGCTGAAGCTCTTGACCTTGAAGATGACAGTAAGTGGTTGAGCTCTGCCCCCCACAGTGCAGAGAAGCAGCTAGGTATTTAAGAAAATACAGAACCCATCTGAAACCTTGACATTCAAGACAAGACAGTGGGTGATGGTGTGTCAGGAGGGAGAGATCCAAAGATAGTTCAGCAAGCACTCACCTTGGCTGTGTCAAGGGAAGCTACCACCTCCGTGACTTGAATATAGAATGCCAGCTTTTCCTTTGGCAGTCTTGAAAAGTTCTGCTTTCCAGGGACAGAAACAAATGGAGCCTCCTGCACAGGCCTTGTCGAGCTACTAGTCCCTGGGCTGTTGCCTTGTGGCTTCTGCTCCTTCCATGCCTGCAGGCTGGCAGGGACCTGTGGCCTGGAGCAGGGAAGACACTGGACCGCCCTCTCCCGCCCCTGGGTCCAACAGCTCTGGCTCTAGCTGTTGTCATTATGGTTTTGCAGCACACAGCGTGTCCTTCCCTTCCCCTCACGCAGGCCAACTCCCTCAGAGATAGCATTCCAGGACACAGATATGAAGGCGGATGGGTGAGTTCTGTCTTTGTCCTGCGGTTTCTAATGTGGGAAACAAAGGTGGAAGAAAAATGATTAAATATCCTTATTAGCTATAGCCCATTGACAAGTCCTTGAAACAGGCAGAGTGACATTCTTCTAGGGACTCAAGGGCCTCTATGCTAATACTTTGCTAAGGGCAAAAGGCAATCTTACCTCAACGCCCAGGACCCTGTGAGTCTACTTTAACATACAAAAATTCCTTTGGAAACTTCCTTTATCTCTAAACACCCCAAAATATGTGTTGGCAATCATCCCCCAAACATACAGCCCACCAATAAACATTTGAAGGGTCTCGTGACTCAGGTTTTATGAGACAGTAATAAATGACCTTGTCCCAACAACAGCTAGCCCTCTCAAGGTCCTGGATACCTTGCTTCTGAAATTCCTTAGTCACTTAACACTACCCCCTCACCCCCTCCCAACCTGAAAGTGTATAATGGGCTGCTCCTCACAACCCCAGTGCAGCTCTTTCTCCCCATGGGTCCTGTCCCTGTGCTTTAATAAAATCACCTTTTTGCACCAGAGAGGTCTCAAGAGTTCTTTCTTGACCGACAGCTTGGAACCCTAACGCCTTTCCTATGTCAGTTTCTGCTCTGGGTGAGGGTCCAAAGATCATCTTTCCCAACCTCCCTGAGAAGGTCTGTAGGCACTGGCTAGCCTCTGGGGCTGGGCTTAGGGCAGCCACTCAGCCAGCCAGTTCTCTTTGAAACATAAGGCACAGCCAAGAGGGAAGAGGGGCAGGTGCATTACCAGTGTGAAGACAAAAGGGGAAGGGTGGGTCCATCATGTGATGACCCCCACAGTGGACAGTGACAACAGTGGGTGGGTGGGCTGGAGCATATGTTCTTCTTAAAAAACGGGGGGGGGGGGGCGGGGGGGGCCAGGGGGGTAAGGCGGTGCCTTCTGCCCAGGTCATGATCTCAGGGTCCTGGGATCGAGTCCCGCATCGGGCTCTCTGCTCAGCAGGGAGCCTGCTTCCCTTCCTCTCTCTCTGCCTGCCTCTCTGCCTACTTGTGATCTCTCTCTGTCAAACAAATAAATAAAATCTTTAAAAAAACAAAAAAACAAAAAAAAAAACAAAAAAGGGTGGGGGAGGACACCAGATAGGACCTGGGGAAGTGGGGTGCTTGGAGGATAAGTTTCAGGGCTTTCAGTAAATATCTCAACTGTTGAGGACCTAAGTATCCAAGTCACCGGGTCCAACTTCCTCCCTCCCATTAGACATAAGGACAGGGTGGTGGATCCACAAGAGGGGAGAGGCTGGTGGCCCCAAGTTCCACCCTCCTACCCGTCATCAGGTAATAAAAGTTACTCTGAGGTAAACCAGACCAAATGTCCCTCCTTCCACCACCACGCAGCAGGAAAGCAGCTCCATCCCGGATGGACACCAACTACCCAAGAAGTCACATATCGGTCCCTCACCCACCCTGCCAGCGCGGCCACGTGAGGTCCAAGACACAGGCGGTTTCCATACTAGCAAAATACTTTTATTATTTTATAATGATAAAAGAAGGAAAGTAAAGATTTCTTTTTGGTGTATACCAGAGTTAAGGGCAGTAGAAGAATAAGGGAATTAACGGGATTTTTATGTACTTTGATGACAATAAAAAGTTAACAATACCAACTGTTTGCCATAAAACTTATCATACTCCCCCAAAACACATATATAAAGGATCATAGTTTTAAAATCTATAAAAGTAAAAAATATACAGTCAGAAACTCTAACGCTTATTTCCTCTTTAATATAAAATTGTAAACATTTATTTACACAAAGCAAATGTGTATAACAAAGTCCGAGCACCCTTCTTTTGAGTCATGGCTCCTGGAAGAGGGGATCTGCACTGAAGTGGAGACGTCTCCTCCCCTGACTCCCCAAAAACCAGATTCATAAATAAAGCCACGGGCAGCTCCCTGGGGGGACCCCAAGCATCACATTTTATTGCTCTGACACTGCAGCGAGAAGCCTGCTGTCCGGCGGCCCGAGGACTAAGGCAGGGGCAGCCCTCCCCAGGAGGGGACAGAGGTGAGCAGCCAGAGGCAGACCAGGAGAGGAACAGGACCCATCACCAGCCTTCAGCCCTTTATTTTTGGTAGAAAACCCGCTGAAGTCACCCTCTTCCCCTTCAGATTGGGGAACTCACACAGAGGGTGGAGTCTTCACTGGCTTTATGATTCATTCCCTTCTTTGAAAGCTAAATTCAGCATCTGGGAGGGCAAGGGAGGGCATTTAAAGGGGAAATGGCCCAGACACCACCCAAGGTGGCAAATGGCTATTATAGAGAAGAGGATCTGAGGGTCCAAGTACCCCCAGCAAAGGCACTGCTGGTGCAGAATAATTACCCCTGTGTGCACAACCCTTCGTCCCCTCAAAAGCCACTCAGGCTGCCCACGCAGATTATCTTCCCTGGCTCAATTCTTTACATAGGACACTCCTTGAATCATCTGCTTTGAGACTCCAGGGAAATAAACACGGGGTTTCAGTTTGTCCCGAGACCACTCTGCATGGAAGCCACCCTTCTCAGTGTCCTCTCTGCTCTCCGACACTGTTTAAAAGGGTCTCAACCTGCGCTTACCACTCTGCTTTCATTCTAACCCAAGTGCTCTCTCCATCTGTGTTGTCCAGAAACAGCCCACGGGGAATCCTGTTTTGTGGACTTTTAGCTTAGTCAAGTCCATAGACCTTCAGAGAGACATCCACTCAAATCCCGAGAAGGGTGTATTAGTGTTATAAAGCCATTCTCTTCAAAAAGTGCAAGTCATCTGGCGTGGTAGAGTGGCCAAAGTGGTGAAACCAAGTGGAATTCTCTCCTCCAGCCTGGCCTGCACCCCTCCCCCTTCGGGGCCCCCATACTCCTGGCTTTCCCTCTTGCCCCCGCACCCTTGCCTTCTGGGGAGGGGATGCCCTCCCACCTACAACGCTGGGGCTCCCTAAGGGATTTTAGTGACTCCCCACCAATCTGGTACACTGCCTTCAAGAGGTTTTCCATTTGGGCTGGAGAGACAAAGAGGGGAGGCAGGAAGGTCACGGGAACTGGAGATGAGGTGAGGACCTCTGTGCGCAGCTCAGCTAGGATCACCTTCCTGATACAGCAAATCCCAGTTTTCAGAGAAACTGCAGAAGGAGGGCAAAGACACAGACACAGGCACCCCAAACATTCCATTTCAGCACGTAGCCTGGGGGCAAGTCATGAGTGTCGACCCAGAGGGTGCAGCACTGTGGGAGGAGGAAGAAGGCCAGTGGCTGGAGAGGCCACATCTGTGTTCCCAGCGCTGCCACCTCGTGGCATCCTGTTCCTTTTTGGCACATACAGTCACAGGCTGCGCTGACGGAAATGATCTCCCAGGGACCCTCCCTATCCCCTGAAAAGCAGACAAAGAGCAGGAATAAGAAAGGCTCTTGACCACAAGGAAACCCTCAGTTCCCAATGCCAATCAGTTCAAACCACCACCTATCCTAATCGGTCTTCAAATCTTTAAAAACATTTTTTAAAATCTTTTCTATGCTACAAATTGCGAATGGTTCTGCTATACAAAGTTGCAACGAAACCTGTCCCCAGCCTTGGGGCAAGTGGTGAGTGAAATCTTGGATTAAGTCAACACGATGGCACACATCGTGGGGTTTCACCGTCGTTATTCTTGGGGGTTTTTTTTTGGTCATTTAGATAGAAAACCACCTGCAGAACCCTGTCCTGCTGTCCCAACACCAGGCAGTGGATGCCAGCAGAGGGGCTGGGGCCAGCCCGACGGACCACAACTGCTGGCTGGGAGCTGGAGGTGGGGGGGGGTCCCCGCAGACCCTGGCCAGGGCCCACCTCAGCCCTGGGGCTCCAATCCCACCCCTCAGCCCTGTTCTCTGGGCCACGAACTTTGGTCCAAAGTAGTTGATATTTCTTGAATCTGAGAACAAAATACAGGCTGTACGAACACTGAGAACACTGCAAACCCTCCAGTTACTGAGGCCCTAAAAGGTCGTCCAAATCATTCATCCACTCTTCCGAAGTCCTGTTCTTCAGCAGGGAGTCGATCAGGTCGGCATCTCCAGCCATGCTGGCCAGCCCACTGGCCCCCGGCTGCCCGCTGTAGGCAAAGGGCAGCTCCTGGCCCGCGGTCCGCACAGGGTATGCCTGAGTGCAGTGCAGTCCCGCCCGGCCTCCCATGGGTGGTGCCGGGCTCTGGCTGAAGGCCCCCAGCTCAGGCCCACCGGGGCTCAGGCCCGGCAAGCCTGGCTGTGGGGCTCCCTGGGGAGGTGCTGGGGCGGGGGCACTGGTCCTCTGCTGCGCACTCACTGGGGGCAGCATGGACCCCGCCGCGGCTGCCGAGCTCATGGGGGCCATGGGCCTGCTGGGCATAGCCTGGGAGAATTGGGGGCTGGACATTTTCATGTGGGCCTGCTGCATGTGGAAACTGGAGGCTGCCGTGAAGGGGCTCACGGTGCTGCTCCCCGGGGTCTGGCTGCTCAAGTTTGGCAGGCCCTGATGTGGCCACGAGGCGTTCTGGCCTCCCACAGTGGCTGACACCCTTGGGACTTGTGGCTTGGTTAAGCCAGAGTTCATAGTCCCCTTATTGTGCTGCTGGGAGAGGCTGGAGTTCCCCAGAGAGTTCTGCCCGTAGGCAGCGGAGACAGAGGTGTTCTGGCCCATGCCAGTCTGCCGTGCGATGTGGGCATGTCCGTTGGTGGCCTGTGGCGGCGGCTGGGCAACGATCTGCGTGATGCCGGAGGCCATGCCGTAGAGACCGCCCTGCGGCAGGCTTTGGGAGCCAGTGAACTGAGCCACACCCCGGTCCTGTGGGCCTGAGTTTGAAGGAAGAGAGGAAACCGAAGTGTGTCCAGGGCCCATTGGCATCAGATTCCCAGACTGAGGGAACCCTCGAGGACAGCTGGAGTTAGATGGCCCCAAGTTGTTCATGCCAGGCACAGCACCAGAGGACCCTAGAAGGCAGAGAAGAGCCAGTCAATCGAACTGGCATTTCTGGGCCTGCTGCCACTGAAAGGCTCTAGGACCCCAGCTGCAGGCACTGTTCTCTGGCGTGAAAGGCCAAATCAGAACACCAGGTATCTTAAGGTCAGTGGACCCTCAAAGAAGACGGCCCTGTGGGCCAAAGGGGAGCAGGTTTCCCACAGGGTGGAATGGAGGCCAGTCTGGAGCAGTGATGAATTTAAGACCAGCTCAGAGGAGGGGGCCAAAGCCCAGGGCGGGGGAAGCCAGGAGACTCAATGATTCACCCGTCAAAGGCCCACTCTGTTTCTGCTTCGTGGGAGCCCCACGCCAGCACGGCGGACCCCAAGATAGATATGGCCCAGGGTCTGCCTCGGGGAGGCAAAGGCTCTGTGGTATGACAGGGTGGTAACAACAGCTGGCAGGGCAGGGGACCAGAGGCTCAGTGCCTTGGAAGATCTGGGGACGGCTTCAGAAAAATGGTGACAAAGACATCGGGTTTTCAAAGGGTTGAATTGAAAAACTGATTTCAACAGTTTGGAGAAATGGAATATTCTAGACAGAGAAGAGAGTGTGAAAATGCCAGAGTTACGAGAGGTGGTCTGTGTGGGGAGCTCTGTGGCTGGGGTATGGGGAGGGTGTCCCCACAGGCTGGGGATACAAATGGACAGAGAGCTGTGGCCAGACTCAGGGAAGCTGTGGGGGGCATGTCAAGGGCAGGAATGCAGGGCAACAGGGCAAGTAGATGGCAACAGTGGTTCCAGGCCCAGGCAGTGGTTACTCAGATCACTCAGGTGAGGGGTGCGCGAGCTGCTGGCACCGTCGGGGTGAAAGAGGGAGGGTGTGAGGTCCTCTCATATTCCTGGAGGGATGGCCCGAGCAAGGGCAGTCAGGTTCCCGTGCACATCTGAGATGTGACAGCTGAGACCTCCGAGTGCTATCTGCCTATGACACCAAAGTGAGCCAACAGGAAGAAAGAGAAGCAGCAAAAAGGCCACACAAACTACCCCAAGTCTCTCCTTAACTAGAAAATGAGAGGGTCACTTTTTGAAGGCACATCACAGCAGAAACAAAGAACTTTCTTAAAAATTACAGAACCCATTTCCTGTTGGTTAGCTATCCTCCAGCCAGAAATGATTTCACTTCAAAAGACGGCGTGGCCAGAGTATCCGCCAAAGTGGTCTGCCCCTGTGACCCATTTCCCCCGACCCTGGGCCTGCAGGCTCTACTGGCACACTGATGTTTACACAAGCCAGTTGATCTAGTTAGCTCCTAGCAGGAAGCCATGCAGACAGCAAGAGCCACCCACTGCGTCCCGTGCTGCCTGCGCCGCCTCCACGGTCCCCTCACCTGGGAACTGTCCAACCTGCTGGGGGAAGGTGCTCTGGGATGGGTCCTGGTACTGGGGAGGCGGGCGTGTCAGGTGCCGCTGAAACTGCTGCTTCTCCTAGAAAATGCCAAGGATGGAAGAACAAAACAACAAGACCCACATAAAACAAAAACAATAGAGTCAGAGCAGACAAAAGCACAACCCTATGTTTGTTACTCACGGATGCGTTCCTGTGGACACAATGCTTGTGGTTTCGTTTGGGGGATTTTTAATAAACTGTGTGAAACAGAACAATGGCATAGACCTAAGGAGCAATGATTTAAAAAAGAAAACAAAAACAATGGCGGTGTATTGGTTTAAAAAAAGTTGGGCGGGGAGCGCCTGGGTGGCTCAGTCAGTTGGGTGTCCCACTCTTGGTTTCGGCTCAGGTCACGGTCTCAAGACCGTGAGATGGAGCCCTGTATCAGGCTCGGAGCTGGGCATGGGGCCTGCTTAAGATTCTCTCTCTCCCGCTGCCCCTCTCCCAAAGTTGGGAGGGCAGATCAGGCAAATGCGAATCAAAGCCACAGTGCCATACCACTTCACGCCCACCAGGATGGCGAGAACCAAAAAGACAAGTACGGGAAAGCTGAAGAGAGACTGGCGCTCTCACGCCACTGTGGGCATGTAAAATGGCATGGCCGCTTGGGAGAACAGTCTGGCAGCTTCTCGCAGGGCACCAAGTAAGAGCTACCACAGGACCCAGCAATTCCTGGAATACACTCAACAGAGCTGAAAACCTCCAACCATAAGAAGGGGGAACAACCCAAATGTCACCAACCGGTGAATGGATAAATCAAATAGAGCTTATCCACAAAAGAGAGTACTGCTCAGCCACGGGAAACACTGGTGTGCACCACAACACAGGTGGTAGCTTTTTTTAAAGATTTTATTTATTTACTTGACAGAGAGATCACTAGTAGGCAGAGAGGCAGGCAGAGACAGAGGGGGAAGCAGGCTCCCTGCTGAGCAGAGAGCCTGGTGTGGGGCTCGATCCCAGGATTCTGAGAACATGACCTGAGCCGAAGGCAGAGGCTTAACCCACTGAGCCACCCAGGTGCCCCAACAGGCGGTAGCTTTTAATGGGCATATGGCTTCTTTTTAGGGGCTGAAAACGGATGAAATCGACTGTGGTGATGGTTGCACTCCTGTGTGAATATAGTAAAAACCACTGAATTGTACACTTCAAATGGGTGGATTCAAGGTCACATGACTCGAGTCCCAATAAAGCTGGTATTTTTAAAAATGGCAGGACTGAGGCAGAGATGTGGGCTTTAAAGTCATTCTCAATCACCTTTGTCTTCTGGGTAGCTGCTGCTTCTCTTATGACTTTAAAGATGGAATCTGAAATCCCGAGCACTGCTGTCACCTTGGTGTCTGTGCACCAGACTTGGGGACCAAGCAGGTGAACTGCAGGATGTGAGGTGGGTGGGTGGGGCTTGGCGGGCCTGATTCTAGAACTCGAGGGCCGCAGGGACATTTCCATTTGCCTGTGTCATATTCTGGCTCATCACAAACTACGCTTATAACAAAGCCGGATCCCACATTGAACCAGGAGACCAAGGAGCTCAGTGCTCTGGCAGCTGCAGACACAGGACATGGAAAAACATCCCTAACAAATATAGTTTAAGCCACAGATTTGCCTTCACAAATCCCCACCAAGTGACATGAAAGCTGCTTCTGACACAGGCCACCACTGCCTGAGAAACGCCACACTCCTGTGAAGGGGCTGAAAAGGGCAAGGGGGGGCACCTGGGTGGCTCAGTCGCTCAAGGGGAGTCTGCTTGAGTCTTTCGCTCTAAAATAAATAAATCAATTTTTAAAAAAAAAATTTAGGGGCGCCTGGGTGGCTCAGTGGGTTAAAGCCTCTGCCTTCGGCTTGGGTCATGATCCCGGGGTCCTGGAATCGAGCCCCATGTCGGGCTCTCTGCTCGGCGGGGAGCCTGCTTCCTCCTCTCTCTCTGACTGCCTCTCTGCCTACTTGTGCTCTCTGCCAAATGAATAAATAATCTTAAAAAAATAATAATAAAATTTAAAAAAATTTAGGAAGGGCAAAGGACACACAGCAGGCCCATACACACGCGCACGCACGCATACACAGTGGGGCTGACGGCCAAGCAGCGACACCGGAGGCAGGTGAAGATGCAGCTGGCGGGGGTCGTCTTCCCCTCTCGCTTTACCTGTTCTGCCAGAAGGTGCTGCTGCCTTTGTAAGAACTGCTGCTGCTGCAGATGCTTTTGCTGCTGCTCCCTCTGTTTCTGCTGGTCCAAAAGCAAGTGATGCTGCTTCATGACTGCCGCCTGCTGCTGGCTGCTGAGATAGGGGGCGCTGCTGCGCGTGCTGGCCGCGGATGCCGCGGGCGGCTGGCTCCCCACACCACCTGCCGGCGCAGCCACAGGGACACTGGGCGGGTTCTGCTCCTGTGAGCGCAGAGAAGGGGGGGGTCTCAGGTCAGGGGGCACACAGTGGAGTCTACAAACTTCTGCCCACTGCCCCCCACCCAGTCACTGCAGAGCCAAGGGCACAGGTCCTCCAGGGCCAGGTGGAGAGGCGAACACCCGCGTATCCTGGCACAGCAAGAAGCAGCGGAACCAGTGGTAAAGACAAGACTTGACATCTAAGCCCGTCTATTCGCACACATGACTCCCCGTCGGCAGCCGGAGCTTCTAAATCCTCACTTTCTGGAATGCGTGAGTGCAGATGGGCCCCCAGAGGAGGAACCCTCTGCCGGATGGAGACAAGATGTTCCAAGCGGGCCAACCTCATGTCCCCCGCCATGGGACTGTCCCTGAACTGCCTGAAGCCGTGCCACGTGTCTGTCTGTGTAGAGCATTTTCCTGGGACCAGACTGCTGGGCTTTTGTCAGATACGCTCACAAAATACTGAATATCAATGAAAACTTGAATAAATATTCTCAATTAACACAAAGGGTAGAAGTGAGAGTCATGTCAGAGGCTCCACAGTATTATCCTGTCATGACTTACATTTAAAAGGGGGGAAATTGGGGTGCCTGGGTGGCTCAGTGGGTTAACCCTCTGCCTTTGGCTCAGGTCATGATCTCAGGGTCCTGGGATCGAGCCCCGCATTAGGCCCCCTGCTCAGCAGGAAGCCTGCTCCACCCCCCAACTCCCGCCTGCCTCTCTTCCTACTTGTGATCTCTGTCAAATAAATAAATAAAATCTTGGAAAAAAAAAATAAAGAAAAAAAGGGGGAAATTTAACTTGAAAAGGGAAAAAGGGAAAAAGCAATGATCATTTAAAGGATCTCAACGTTCCAGTCCTTATGAGCCTGGACATTTCATCCTTATAAGAGTCTAATCTTCGAGCAGATGCACCGAGGTAATTTGCTCACCCGCCCCCCCTCCAAGTCTCCAGGCTCAGGCTCTGAGTGCTTTGTGAGGCGCTAAGCACTGGCAGTTGTCACGCTCTTAAGGATGCTCCCAGGGCTGTGCAGAGCTTCCTGGCTGGCAGCGGTAGCAGCAGCATCAACATTTACACGCGTGCACTCCTGCTGGGAGATGCCCAATCTGCTTCCAGTTTGGGGCAATTAGAAATAACAATGCAATGAATATCCTGTATCTAACTTTCCTATTTTTTTAGGGATTGTTTCTTGCAGGGGTATAATGTGTTGATGCTTACGAACATTTTTATGGCTTAAGAAGAATATCTAATGCCAAATTACTTCCTACCAGCACCAGGCCTGTGTACACACCCTCCTCACCAGAAGGACATTGACTTCCCAATTTTTATCATTACCAACACTGGGATTTTAATATTTAAAATTTCATAAATCCACACCGGAAGCCACAAGGGTACTGGCCGCAGGCTTCCTTATAGTCATGAAGACCCAGAGACGACGGGGTACATCAACACCAGGGCATGCCTCAAAACTGTGGCCACACAACTGGTAACAAGTATCAAGAGAGCTACATGTCCAGACACGAAGGACAGTCCGGGACATGCTGTGGAGGGAGAAAACAAGTGCGCTCCCCTCTGTCCTGGAGGAAGTTGGGGGGACACGCCATCACCGTGAGAAGGTTGCCAGGGAAGAGACATCTTCAAACACATCTGACCATGAGGAGAAATGCAAACAGTGATCATGGTAAGACTGGTGCTTGACCATTCTCCACCCTACAGAGCTCTGCCAGGCTGCACGGGGTTTAAATCTTAAGGTACTTTGCAAAGATCTGAAAGGTGGTTTAAAATTAAAAAAGGCAAAGCCTCTAAGAAGCACATCAAGTGTGACCTCTCCCTGCAGAACACAGACCACACCTGACTGAATTTACGCTGCATGGCAGGCAGGAGAACTCAATGCCTCCGCCCAGGTGCCCGGTGATGTCTCAAACGTATGGATACTTTAAACCAAGTTACACCAGGGAATTCTACCTTATTTTTGCTTATTCAGAATCGAGCCCACTTTGCTCAGCCGATTTTCTCCTTCCAGGGACTCAAAGGCCAAGGGCAGCTGTTCCCTGCCTCCCTCCCGCTAACCGCAGGGGTACACAGTGACAGAGAGGGAAGCCGCGAGCTCACCTGGTTAGGTGGAACCAGTGACCGGAAGGGCATGTTTCCTGGCTTTGGTTTCATCAGAAACAAGGAGTTCTGCTCATTGCTCAGATGAGGCAGCTGCTGGGGAAGGTAAGCCATGAGGGCGGTCTTGCTCTGGCCAGATGCGGGGCCGCCTTGCCCGCAGTCGGCTTTGTAATGAGACAGGGGTTTGGTGTTGCCGTAGTCCAGCACCGAGCCCTGGCTAGGCACGGTGCTCTGATTCAGGTTACTTGACGGTGGGTGACTCAGCAGGTTCACATGGCTAGCCTGGAGGTAGGGGCCTCCGGGCCGCGGGGAGCTCTTGTTCACTCCGGGCATCATGAGCAGTTTGGGGCTGGTAAAGTCTTGCTTGTAGCCGGGAGGGCTGGCAGGCTTCTCCAAGGGATAAGGGACATTCAGGGGGCTGTGGGAGGGGCCTGTCTGCTGCCATGGGGACATCTGGCCTGGGGCTGGTGCGGAGGCGGCTGGCTGTGGGTTTTGGAGCATCTGCTCGCGCTTCTGCTTGGCAGCGATCTGCTGCAGCTGGTGGGCAGAGGACAGCTCCGAGGCCCCTCCTGGGCCCTGGCTGGGCAACACCACACCAGAGAGGGCTCTTGGGGCATTCTGGGCCTGCACTGATGCCGGCATCAGGGTGGGACTGGGGTTGTCGGCCCCGGGCTGACCAGAGGCGTGGAACAGAGGTTGAGTGCCCCCCAGGCTGGGTGACTCTGTGCTGCCAGGGCCAGCTGAAGGCCCCATAAAGGTCTGTCCTGCAGACCCAGCCCTCACTTGTGGAGAGCCTAACTGTTCTTGTTCGAAGGCTGCCGGAGAGAATTCTGTCTTAATATTAATGTCCTGTGCCAATGGGGTCTGTGTGGCTGACCCAGATGACTCTGGGTCTTTCTTCTCTTCAAAGTCCTCATTAAACAGATCCTTCATGTCTTCATCGGGCACTGACCTGTTCAGCTCCTCGATAAGCTCCTTCCACTCCTGCTCGTTAAGGTTGAGGTCAGGCATGAGGTTGCTCTGAGATATGGAGCCCCCGGCCCCTGCGATCATGCAAGGCAGGTCATCGACGGGCTCTTGCTTCAGCTCTTTATTTAGGCTCAGAGGAAAGGGCTCCCCGGGGTGGCTGCCCCCGTTCAAGTGGAGGCTCGCATCTGCCAGACACTTCTTGCTGAGGGAGTCCAGCCCCAGGGAGTGCTTGCTGCCAGCCTGCAGTGCCTCGGTGCCGGGCTTGTCAGGCTGCCCCATGGGGGAGGCCGGGGGCAGGCCATTGGAAGCAACGGCTACACCCAGAGGAGCCTCACGCCGGGTCTTCTTGTGTCCAGGAAAGAGGTCTCCATAGCCATTCTGCTGCTCGCCATTCTGAGGAGAAGTGGTGCTATCGAGGTTCCTCTTCACCGTATCGTGGAGATGCTGCAAAACATGGACAAGAGGGACTTAAGACACAGCATCGTGTAGGAGGCCCCTCCACGTCTGTTGGTGACGTCAGTCGGGGCCCACACACCACAGCACTCTAATGATTGTGCTTGTCCAGCTCATGCTCCCTCCACCCCCACTACCCTTCTCCCACGTCCCATGGCTGGGCCTGACTCCCGACCACTACCTGTGCTCCAGGAAAGTGAGCGCGCGTCAGTCAGCACATGGGTTCCTGGCTTCTGGGGCCCTCTCTTCCCACAGAACGCAAGCCTGATGCTGCCCATAGTCATCTAGTCGGAGAGTGTGCCCAAGAATGGAGCCGATGAGAAAGAACCAGAAGATACAGATCCGTTCTCGAGGGCGCTACCTAAGTCCGGGCTGTACAGGAGACCATTGCCCCTGGACTTTTCACTTCGGGGAACCAAAGAATTCCTCCTGTGTTTAAGCTGATTTAACGTGGATTTCTATCGCTTTCCGCAGGAAGGAGCCCTGGTTGCTAGGGGCTCCTTCTCAGGCCTCAGTGGGGACAGCTCATGAGCACCAGGCCACGCTTCCTGCCCTGTGCAGCTTCTCGAGGAGCCACTGCCTGGCCCCATCCCTTCTCCCCACGCAGGGCTGCTCCCATGTGCCCACCCTCCTCCCTGCAGCAGGCCAAGCAGCTTCCAATCCCCTGTGCCCAGTCACGAGCCCCAACAAACCCTACTTCTTATCAGAAGCATTCCTCTGAGCACAGCCAGTATGCCTTACACTGCTGTCCTTGCTTCCCCCTCTTCTCCTCAGAGGGTTTATTCAGCTAACCTTCCTAACAGTCCACCTTGTGCGGGGGGACAAGGGCTGTGTGCAGATCAAGACAAAAGTGGTGGTTGCTGTGGAATTCATGCGCCACAGAACCCAAGCAGACACGGCTACAGAAGAAGACAGAGGCCCTCCAGAAACAGCTGAGCAACTGTGCCCTGAGACGGGGCTCCAGATGCAGGGGTTTCGTGAAGAGAATGCGACAATGAGAGTGGGGAGGAGAGAAGGTGGTATCGTTCCACTCCTTCCCCAGCATCATTTTCAGCTCCCGGGACAGGACTCCTCCAAGTGGAGGTACCTACACTTAGCTCTTAACAGGGTGCTACTCCTTTCCAGGCTTACTTTGGTTACATTTTTGTCCTTCACCCTTCCTCCCACTGACCCTAAGTATCTACACCATGCTATTTACATAGTTCCGAATGGTAGCTTTCATTGTATCTTTAAATAGCCACCAGAGGAGTCGGTAGCACCTAGAACTCCAGACCGCTGTCCTCCGGCTATAGAGAAGGGCTACACAGACCCAGTGCAGCAGCCCGAGAAGCCTGCGTGCGTGAGCGCTCTGACCCGGACTCCTGCCTAGATACAAATGCACAACGAGCAAGGAAACAAGGAGGGCAAATTTTCTCAATCTGGAGTTCCAATTCCATTGCTCCCTTGCCTTTGTTTATCCCCACTTCAAGATTTCCCGCTTTCTTTACTGTTAAAGCCCACTGCACAGGGCTCTATAAATCCTGGCTGAGTCTGTATTTCTCTAAATCAGTGTCTGGGTACCTAAGTTAGCTCCTAAACACTTAGGGATACTCAATAGGCGGAACAGTAGGGCAGAGGTGTAAGCTGATCCTAGGACCCTACAAGAAGACAGTGGCCTTCCTTGCATGTGGGTTCTTCTGCTTCCTGCTGCCACCTAGGGGCGGGAGCGGGGAAGGGACCCATGCTCTTAACATGGACCTTACTAAGATCTACTGTTGGGAAGTTTCCTTTGGGGAAGTCAATTCATAGCCATTTAATCCGTCATAAGAAAATCAAAATGACTTCATTTTCCTTGGATTTTTTAATCTTTCTATTATTTCTTTTTGGAAAATCATTTGTTCCTCAGTGTCAGCTTGGGGCCATCTGTGAACCTGGGAGCTCAGTTTTCCATTCTCCTAAGAGGGAAGATGGAAATCTAGGAGGTCAGGACACTTGATGAGTCAGCTGGTTGTCCCAGATTAGAAACAGAATCTTTCTTTGCCTGAATAATTATAAAAGCCACCACTCCCTCTTTCAATATCTGCATGCAAACAGCTGCAGACAAGTTCCAAAGGAACAACTCAATTTTGCAATCCCATTACTTTCGGCCAAAGGAAACAGCGGGTCATTTTCTCAACTGCTCACAAAGTGTACCTGGAATGATGTAGGCGGGGGTGAGGAGTGTGGAATGTGGTGGCCCTGGCAGATTTTTCAATCTGGAGCATTTGCAGGAATGCCTGATATGTGCAGGGCACTGGAGAGGAAGACGAAGATGGGTAAACCATGGAGACTAACCTCCAGGAATTTACAACAGAGTGGGCAGACAGACTGAACGGATTATAAATTATATAAGAATAAACAGTATAAGAGACATAAAGCATCCAAAACTGGCTGCCATGGATAAACACACGGGCTTGCTCTCAGCAGATCTGGTACTTGTGGGTGCTCAGTGCAGAGGCTCCCGTCCTAACCATCAGGGTTCCAGGAGGATCTGGTCCTGGACAACGTGATCTGATGTTCATTTCCTTTGCAAGGGGGTTTTGTTAAAGGGTACCAAGTGCCTGATGCTAAGCTGGAGGCCCTGCATGCTCACCCAGTCTTCCACCAAAGGACCCTGCAGGCCTCTACCACCCACCACTGAAGTTCCAGTGCACTTTCTGGTCAGACTAATCACAGGCTAACACCTGTACTCTTGCACTGAGCTAACAAACACGTGTGGCTGCTTAAGACAGGGGTGGCTCTCTCCTCCATATTCCTTACATGTGGGTAGTCACCTGGGGCAGCACCAGTGCTTCCTGCTCCTTCTCAGGTCCTCTTTTCCTCGGTCATCCTCCTATCAGCCAAACACGACCCCCTAACCCCCGTCTGGAGAGTCAGTACCCTGACCCACTGCAATATGGGTTCCATCCTCTGGGGATGCTGGGTGCGGATGAGTAGAAGGGAGAATTTAGGGCTGTTTTCCCTGAGGCCAGCAAAGACCTTGGTGCTGTTAAATGCAGTCCACAATTTCAGTCTTTCCCTCCATCATCTGCCTCTTAATAATTCCCTGCATTTTAAAGTTCTCTATCCTCTTATTTCTTTACCACATTATCTTGCTTTCTCTTCTACTTTTCTGGTTGTTTCTTCTAGTCTCCTTTGAGATAGGTCTCCCCTTCAAATGAGTATGGGAGTCCTCTTTTTTTTAATTTTTAAAAAAGATATATTGATTCATTTGAGAGAGAGTGTGTGTATGCGAGTGTATGAGCAGGGGGGAGGGGCAAGTGGAGAGAGAGAGAAAAGTCCAAGCAGACTCTTCACTGAGCACAGGCCCAACAAGGGGCTCACTTCCACGACTCATGAGATCATGACCTGAGCCGAAGGCAAGGGTCGGACACCCAAATGAGCCACCCAATTGCCCCCTCTTGTATTCTATACACACTCTGATCTTATCTACTCCCATGGCTTCAAACTCCTATGACTGAACATCACACTCAGAACAGACCCAACTGTCAGGGATCAAGTGCTAATCTATCAGACCTCACCCTCCATCCAACCCCCTTTTCCATGCTCCCCATGGTACAGCACACTGAGTCACACCAGCCTTCTTACAGTTTCTCAAATGTGCTGTCTGCCTCAGGGCCTTTACACTTGTTCTCTTTGCCCAAAACACTTCTTCCCCATCTCCCTAGGAGCACATAATTTGGGTCCCTCATCTCCTAAAAGTCATAGAACGACTATTCTCCATCTCTCCAACCTATCTCCTTGTTAAGTCCCCCATGGAGGCACTCACGTGAATAAGCCGAGCTTCCCCCATTAGAATGAAAAGCAGAAACCCACCACCTAGAACAGTGCCTGGCGCTCAATAAGTATTTGTGAATGAATGTGCTTCTACCCACCATGTCGACAGAGCTCCAGACCCCCGTCTGTCCAACCACCCACCTGATGTGCAGGGTGTACCACAGATAATCCAGACTTAATCTGTCCCAACCTGAAGCAGCCTCTCTCCCAGTCCCATTTTCCTTTCTCTGTTCCTGTCCCCAACAGTGTCACTACCATCCACCTAGTCATATAAACCAGAACCAGAGAACAGCTCTAGCCCCTTCTTTTCCACTCCTTGCATCCAATCAACACCCTTGTCCTGCTGAGTTCACCTCCTCAGCATTCTTGGATCTATCTACACACTAACTTCTCTTGCTTGAATCATTTCAACCACGTCTACAGCCAGGCTCCTTGCAATCTCTGCCTTCAACTACATTCCGCACTACGGTCAGAGTGACTGCATCGAAGGGCAAATCTGATCCTGTCCCTCTCCTCCTAAAAGCTCTTCAATGGCACCTCGTTGCCCTTAGGTCTTGGTCACCCTCAGCTCAGCTCCGCTGTCCTCCTGGCTCCGGCACTAGTTTGAACTCTCCACCAACTTTCCCACCACACCCATGCTGTACACCAGTGCTACAGCTCCCTGGAGTGCTGCCAAAGTGTAGACTGAAACATACAAATCCTTAACTTTTAAAGGCAGCAATTCAACCTAATACCATGCCCACTTTTCCTTCTCCCCTATGTTCTTTTTGTACCCTGTACGGACACTCAGGAACCCTGACTGTTGGTGGAAAAGACCATCTCCAGGTAAAGTCGACCTACTTTCAGGCACCATTCAAGATTTCAGTGATTTGAGGGGCAATGCGGGAAATCCGTGTCAAGTAGCAACCTTGGGAAGGCACGAGTCTGAGCCAAATGCCACAGGGCCAAGTCATTACTTCCTCAGTGGCCTTGCTGACTGCTCAGTACCTGCCCCTAGCTATTCCTCATGGTGTCAGAATCTCACGCAACCTTCAAAGGCATGCTACGAAGGAGGATCACTGGTCCTGTCTTCCAGCAGATGAAAAGTCAGATTGCAGGATGCTTCCCAAGGCGGGAGGCATTGGGGCTCAAAGGAAGGGAAGGGTCTGCTGCCGACCCTCCCTCCTGGTCTGATGGGGAAGGGCCCACGTCAACTCTGCTGCCACCTGTGAGGCTGAGCGAAGTGTCTGGTATGAAACCCAGGCAGCAGAGAGTGAGTCAGAGCTGCAAGCTGTGAGAAGAGCACCTTCCCTCTGCCAAGCATGAAGAAGCCCATCAAGGTGTTGTGACCAGAAAAACGGGCCATGCAGTGAGGAAATCACACATACACACTAAAGAAAAGGAAAAATATCACAGAACCAAATATAACCTGCTTCTAAAGATTCCCACTTTTTTTTTTTTAAGATTTTATTTATTTATTTGACAGAGAGAGAAACACAGCAAAAGAGGGAATACAAGCAGGGGGAGTGGGAGAGGGAGAAGCAGTCTTCCCGTTGAGCAGGAAGCCAGATGCAGGGCTTGATCCAAGATGCCAGGATCACGACCTGAGCTGAAGGCAGACACTCAATGACTGAGCCACCAGGCGACCCAAGATTCCCATTTTTTCTTAAAGGTTTCTTTTTATTTATTTGAGAGAGAGAGATAGAGATCACAAGTAGGCAGAGGGGGAGCGGGAAGCAGGCTCCCTGCTGAGCAGAGAGCCCGATGCGGGGCTTGATCCTAGGACACTGAATTCATGACCTGAGCCGAAGGCAGAGGCTTAACCCACTGAGCCACCCAGGTACCCCCAAGATTCCCACTTTTAAGACATTTGTCTTCATAGTTTGGAATCACCAGTGATTTTGGAAGGACGGTAAATACTACAGAGATCAGTAAACACTACTCTTTCCCACTGAATCCACCTATAAGAACATGCTGAAAATGGAAAGTTCCAAGAAATGCATTTTCCAGAAAACTTTATACTTTGGGGTCCAGACATTTTTACCATAATTTCTTTAATGTTTTATTTTTAACGAATTATAGGTTCCTGTGTCAACTATACTCAAATTTAAAAAATTTAAAAAAAATATCGAGGTTCACAGGAAATTGTAAAGAGAGTACAGAGAGGTCCTATGTATCCTTCCACCACTTTTCCCAGAGGTATCCCCATGCACTGCTCATTCACAAGATCCTACTATTTGCCAGACACTGCCCTACGCAAGTTGAGCACAAAATAATTGTAAATTCAGATAAGCACTTGGTTTTTACTGTATTCTAGGCAGGGCACTGGGTCCTGGGTTAAAAAAGACAAATAAGGCATGGTTCCTGCTCCCACTAGCTGGGATGAGATGGTGGAGCGATGGAGGCAGGACAGAGTATTACGGGTGGAAGGAGAGGGAGGCACCTGAGTTAGGTACTAAAAGAACAAAGAAGTCATCCAGAAGTAGGGGGCAGGCATTCCAGGCTGAGAGGCATAGGCAAGGATACGCAAACGAACACTGAGAGTGGGAGAGGACAGAAGGGAGGCAAGCAGAAAAAATGAGTCGCAGTTTAATGTTGCTCAAGTGTAAATGGCACAACAGGAAGTGCTGAAAGTCAGGCTGGGAACGGACACCAATATGGCCCCGAAATGTTATTTAATAATGTGAGATTTCAAAAATTACACAAAACGAGAGAGTACAGTACACTGAACTCTCATGCGCCCCTCACCCAACTTAAACGACTCTTAGTATTTGGCCATTTTGTTGCATTTCCACCTCCCTATTCCCCACCCCCCAAATTGGATTATTTAAGAAACAAATCCTGGACATAATACCATTCAACTCACAAATACTTCAGTATGTATCTCTGAAAAGTAAAAACTCTTAAAAATATACATGGGTGTATAATATCCCAATAGCATTATCACACCTAAAAGATTAATAATTATTTTTTTAAAGATTTTATTTACTTATTTGACACAGAGAGAGACAACGAGAAAGGGAACACAAGCAGGGGGAGTGGGAGAGGGAGAAGCAGGGAGCTTGATGCAGGGCTTGATCCCAGGACCCTGGGATCATGACCCAAGGTGAAGGCAGATGCTTAATAACTGAGCTACCCAAGCTCCCCAACTTTAATAATTATTATCACCACCTCAAACACATTAGGATGGCTACGATCCAAAACAAACAAACAAACAAACAAACAAACAAAACTGAAATAACAAGTGTTGGCAAGGACATGGAGAAACCATATAGTGCGTCTGCTATGGAAAACAGTTTGGTGGTTCCTCAAAAAATAAAAAACCTAGATATACCATGTTAGACAGCAATATCATTTCTAAAAGAATTCCATTTCCAAAAGCACTGAAAGCAAGGACTTGAACAGATAATTTGTAGACCGTGTTCATAGCTGTGAAATCACTGTAGCCGAAAGGTAGAAGCAACCCAAGAGTTCACCAGTGGATGAATGAATAAACACTATACAATGGAATATTATTCAGGCTTAAAAAAGATGGGGCTCCTGGGTGGCTCAGTGGGCTAAAGCCTCTGCCTTCTGCTCAGGTCATGATCCCAGGGTCCTGGGATTGAGCCCCGCATCGGGCTCTCTGCTCAGCAGGGGGCCTGCTTCCCCCTCTCTCTCTGCCTGCCTCTCTGCCTACTTGTGATCTCTGTCAAATAAATAAATAAAATCTTTAAAAAAAAAGAGAGAGAGAGAGACATTCAGACATGTGCTACAATATGGAGTAACCTTGAGGACATTATGTCAGGTGATATAAACCCGTTACAAAAAGACAAATACTGTAGAATTCCACTTACGCATGGTACCTAGAATCATCGAATTCAGAGACAGAAAGGACAATGGTGGTGTCTGGGGGCTGCGGGGAGAGGGAGGTAGGCAGCTAATGTTTCTGTTCTGCAAGATGAAAAGAGCTATGGAGACGGATGGTGGTAGTGGTTGCACAAACAACATGAATGTACTTAGTACTAGTGTGTATACTTAAAAATGGTTAAGCTGGTAAATTTACACACACACACATACACACACACACACACGTGTGTATTTTTTTTTTTTTCAAGAGGGAGAGGGAGAGAAAGAATCCCAAGCAGGCTCCATCCTGAGTGTGGAGCCCAACACAGGGCTCGATGCCACATCCCTCTGAGATGACGACCTGAGCTGAAACCAAGTCGGATACTTAAATCAGCTGTGCCATCCAGGCACCCCTTGTTTTATTTTAGTAAAATTTAAAAAATTTTTAATTCCTTATTATCATCCTGTAGGCCAGCAGTGTTCAAGTTTCCCTGTCTTAAGATCTTTCCGAGACTAACAAAATAACCCCTTTATTATGGAAAACTTCAAACACACACTAAAATAGGGAGAAAGCAGAATGACCCTCCATGCACTCACTGCCCAAGTGAAACAACGCCCAGCCCATTTTGTCTCATTCATACCCTACCCCTGGGCTAACACAGCAATCATATCATTTCTCCTTATATAGTTCAGCACGCATCACTAAAATATGAAAGTTCTTAAAAAAATAACCACAAAATCATTAGTGAATGTCAAAAAAAAAAATCAAATCGTGGCTACAGTTTGGTTTATTCAAGTCAGGATCCAATACACTGCATCTGGTTGACATGCTGTTAGGACTTCTAGTACGTAACAATTCTCTCCCCCTTTCTTAATTTTGCCATTTATTTGTCCAAGACATGTAGTCCCTCGTCCTGTAGCATTTTCCATTTCCACAGTTGGCTAATTGTATGCCCACCCAAAGGTGTCATTTACAAGTTCTTCTATCCTCTGTACTTCCAGTAAACTGATAGAAGCTTGATCGGATTCAGATTTTTTTTTTTACATAAATACTTAAATGTGATGTTGCCCTGCATGTCACTTTAATTGGATCTTAGCAAATGAAGTCAGACTTGCATTATTATTATTTTTTTTTTTGGACCTGCATTTTTATAAGCTATCTCTAATGCCTCTGTGGCAAATACATTTTAGGGAGGGAGGCCACAGCCAGAGCGATCACCAAGGAGGAGACTACCGAAGTAGTCTGTGAAAGAGATGAGGGCCGGAGAGCAGGCATGAGGAAGAAGAGAGGATTTCAGAGTTGGGAGGCGGAATTCAGCAGGTCCTGAAGACTGATCTTATATTGGGGTTGAGGAAGAAAGGAGTTTTTCTCTAGTTTGGGCACACAAGTAAGACAGAGAACAAAGGCAAGGCAGGGTTTTGGTGGGGGAAGGTGATAGTTTAGTTTTAGCCATGAAGAGATGACTAGACCATTCAGGTAATGTCCAAGAGGCAGTGAATAACACTGATGATGAGTCCAGGGGGAAGACTGTCACCAGCAATGTGTGCAGCTGAAACCATGAGCACAGATCCAATCACTCAGAAGAGTGACAAGCCAGCCAAGGGGCAGATGAAGTGCCCATAATAAAGACGGAGCACAAGGGAGAATGCTGGGTTAAATACATCCGAAAGGTCCAGAAGGATAAAAGCTGAAATGTCCACTTGGTCAGAACATGTCCAAAAGGTCACTCACTGATGCCACTGTCCAAAGCAGTTCCAGAAGGCTGACTGGAGTAAAAACCCTTGACTTCAAAAGTAACTGAGAAGCAAGTAAAAAGAGTATGAATTGTTCTTTCCCAAGTTTAATTTATTTTTAAAATATTTATTTATTGACACAGAGAGAGTCAGAGAGGAACACAAGCAGGGGGAGCAGGAGAGGGAGAAGCAGGCTTCCCACCAAGCAGGGAGCCTGATGTGGGGCTCGATCCTAGGACCCTGGGATCATGACCTGAGTTGAAGACAGATGCTTGGGCGCCTGGGTGGCTCAGTGGGTTAAGCCGCTGCCTTCGGCTCGGGTCATGATCTCAGGGTCCTGGGATCGAGTCCCGCATCGGGCTCTCTGCTCAGCAGGGAGCCTGCTTCCCTCTCTCTCTCTCTCTCTGCCTGCCTCTCTGTCTACTTGTGATCTCTCTCTGTCAAATAAATAAATAAAATCTTTAAAAAAAAAAAAAAAAAAAAAAATGAAGACAGATGCTTAATGACCAAGCCACCCAGGACCCCTCCCCCAAGTTGAATTTTAAAAGGGAGATAGAGAGACACAGTAGATTAACCTATTACTTAGACAGGAATTGGGGGGTGGAGGCATTGATGGGTGACAGCTAGGGTTGTGGGGCTTTCTGGGATGAGGTAATGTTCTAAAATCTGTGTTGATGGTCAGACAATTCTGTGGATAAATGTAAAACCACTGAAATGTATGTGGGAAATGTAATGCAGATGTGCTAACCACTATACTATGGAACCTGTATATGGGAAATGAATTTAAATGGGTGAAATGTATAGTATGGAAATTGGATCTCAATAAAGGTCAAAAAAAGTGAGGGAAGGGCAACTGGGTGGCTCAGTTGGTTGTATCCAACTCTTGATTTCGGTTCAGGTCAGATCTCGGGATCATGAGACCGAGTCCCACATCGGGCTCCATGATCGGTTGGGAGTCCGCTTGAGATTCTCTCTCCCTCTGCCCCACCCCACCCAGCTCATGCACTCTTTCTCTCTCTCAGGAAATAATAAATAAATAAATAAGTTAATTATTATTTTTTTAAGTGAGGGAGAGAGACCGGGTAGCCAGAGAGGGTCAAAGAAGGGTTATTTTGGGATAATACTTGAGCTCACTTAAAGAAGAGCAGATAAGGGGCGACTGGGTGGCTCAGCTGGCTAAGCAGCAGCTGCCTTTGGCTCAGGTCATGATCCCAGGGTCCTGGGATTGAGCCCCACCTTGGGCTCCTTGCTCAGCGGGAAGCCTGCTTCTCCCTCTGCCTGCTCTGCCTGCCACCCGCCCCCCTCACTTGTGTGTGTTCTCTCTCGATGACAAATAAATAAATAAAATCTTAAAAAAAAAAGAATAGCAGATAATTATCTATTAGACCAGATCTATAAAATCCTCTGGAACTCTGTGATACTGTGCAATCAGGCATTCACAGATAAATATGAAAAAGATGCACCACGAACAATTGAAAGCATAAACACCAAGATCTTCTCCTGCACAAGGTGATCCTGACTTACTGAGGGGCTGTGCATGAGGCTGTGCACGTAAGGATGATACTCTACCCTTCCCAAGCTGTGCCTTCCACCTGGGTTCTCTATCCCATTCCCATTCCATCCATCTCCCTGTTTACCAGGTCTTTCCCCCACTAAGCATTTATTTGCAATGCTCAGTACCCCCATCTTTTAGCCCCCATCCTACTCTACATTTAGCTCAGGGTTAAGGGGATAGCTAAACTGGGTTCAGATCCTGCTCTGGTTGCTTAACAGCTGTGTGCTCACATGCAAATTAACAGCATCTGGAGAAGCTCTGGTTCCTCACCTAAAGAGGGGCTGGCGGGGGGGTGGTGTGCCGAGGACAGTCACTTCCTGGGGGAGCTGTGAGGCACACCCCTACTGCTTAACCAGGCAGCTGATAACATTCTCACCCTTCAGCCAATCCCCTTCCTTCACTTTGGAGCTTCCTCAAAGATGGGTCTCTAATTTGCCATATGTGCCAAGGTGACCTCCCAGATCTTAAATCCAAGGGACACTTTTTTTTTTTCAAAGATTTTTATTTATTTATTTGATAGAGAGAGAGAGAGAGAGAGATCACTAGTAGGCAGAGAAGCAGGCAGAGAGAAGAGAAAGCAGGCTCACTGCTGAGCAGAGAGCCCGATGCGGGGCTCGATCCCAGGACCGAGATCATGACCTGAGCTGAAGGCAGAGGCTTAACCCACTGAGCCACCCAGGCGCCCCCCAAGGGACACTTTTAAACTATATCTGCTTGACCCTTCTGAGGCACTTGAACTCTGATGACCACACCTCTCTTCTCTAAACATGCATGTTCCTCCCTTAAGGCCCAAGAGATGGCTCTCTGGACCTGCCTCCAAGGCTCTTTGCAGGCTGCTGCCTCTCATGCTTCCCCTTTCCCCCTTTCCACTGCTGTCTTCTCCAGGTACCCCATCCACACTCAGGGCCTCGGCCACAGCCCGACAACCCGGCACAGAGTGGTCTCTCAAATATTTACTGAGTGAACATTTCCTGGATCTTCATCTTTTTTTTTTTTTTAACATTTTGTTTATTTATTTGAGAGGGGGGGAGCACACAAGCAGTGGTGGGGGGAGGGACAAGCAGACTCCCCGCTCAACACGGAGCCCAGTGAGATCACGACCCGAGCTGAAGGCAGATGCTTAACCCACTGAGTCACCCGGGTACTCCTGCGGTCTTCATCTTTGTGCCCAGTTCTCTCTCCTGTGCTCTAGACGTATTCGACTGTAACCAGGAATCTCCACAAGGATATCCAACAGGATATCCTCCAGACCTGGCTCTTCCTCTCAAGCTCCCTCACTCAGTGCACGCCTCAATCCTTGTCCTCTCCTGACTCTACCACCTAAATCAATCTCCAGTGAGATCTCTCCACATCACCACCACACCTCCCTCTTAGCTGAATGCCTTGTTTTTTAAAAAATAGATTACTGAAATAACTTCATGCTGATCTGATCTATTTCTATTCTCTCTCTGTTCCAACCCACCCCTTATGTTGTTACCGAGTGATCTCTATAAAACACGTATCTGAACCACTTTACATCCCTTATTCCCCCCTCACTTACAGATCAAGGTCAAATTCCTTATTCTGGCACCAACAGCCTGTTTGATCTGATCCCAATGAGCCTTTCCACTTAATCCCATGCCATTCCTGTTGGGCCCCAACTTACAGTGAACTTCTTTCATGGCTGAGAATATACCTCTAGCCTGGTGATCTCCTACTAAACTTTAAGGATTTAGCACAAACATCAACTCCTCTGTAGTATTTTTTTCCCTGGCCACTTACCCCACACCTGGTCAAGTTCCTTATTCCATCCTTAGTGCTCTAACAAAGGATTTTATATAAAAAGTATACTCCACGTTCAAGGTAAAGCATGGAACCACACTGAAAATACACACCAACGTACTTCTATGCGTCTTGCCCCATCTGTGGAGGACAAGAACCTTGCCCTCTCCACCCTCAGCGCCAGCAAGTTACAGGTGCCCAACAACCATTTCCAGATGAAGCCTCCCTCCTGCCCCATTGATCCCCTTCATGGACACTCTACTGTTCTTTGGCCACCAGCACATCTGTCTTTCAGTTTCACGGGCTATCTGTGCCCTATAATGGAGAGAGTTTTAGTTCACTTAATCTTCACAACAACCTCTGGGGTCCATGCTGTACCATTACCCCAATTTCAAGATCAAGACACCAAGGTTTAAAGCAGTCAAAGCATTTGCAAAAGTGAGCACGAAACCAAGATCTGAACAGATTTATTTAATTCAAAGTAATTTCTCAAAGTCCAACTTATGTGGCCCCATCAAATGCGCCTCTTTTTTATCTCAAAACTTCTTAAAGTCTTCACTTTCCTCTTCTCTCCTTCCTCTCTGAGAGGAAAACATCTCTCCTGGCAAGTATTAACCGCTTTCAGCTGCACCTTCTTACTCCTTCTGGACCTGCCTTATCTGAGAATTCTCTTCAAATTATCCCCCTCCAGGGCACCTGGTTGCCTCAGTCATTGCAACATGTGCCTCTTGATCTGGAGGTCATGAGTTCAAGCCCCACAATGGCTGTAAGCTTACTTAAAAAGAAAAAAAAAATGCCCTTCCCAGCTCAAAAATAACTTCAACATGGAGATGCCTGGGTGGCTCAGTCAGCTACGTGTCCGACTCTTGGTTTCAGCTCAGGTCCTGATCTCAGGGTCCTGGGATGGAGCCCCATGTTCAGCTCTGAGCTCAGCGCAGAGTCTGTTTCAGATTCTCTCTCCTTCCCCTTTTGCCCTCCCCTCCCCCAACTCACATACATGCTCTCTAAAGTAAAATCTTTAAAAAATTTTTCATTTGTAAACAAAAAAAATCAATGTTTTGTTCAGAGCAGTGGTTTCTTTTTTAAGATTTTATTTATTTATTTGACAGAGAGAGACACGAGCAGGGGGAGTGGGAGAAGCAGGTTTCCTGCTGAGCAAGGAGCCCGATGTGGGGCTCAATCCCAGGATCCTGGGATCATGACCCGAACCGAAGGCAGACACTTAACAACTAAACTAGGCGCCCCTAAAGCAGCGATTTTCTTTCTTTCTTTTTTTTTTTTAGAGGAGTGGTTTTCAATAAGAAGTTTTCAAAATCCAATTTTTGGCACAATACAATTTGGACTAGGCACCTTACAAGCACTTAACAGGCCCCTGTAGCTGGTGGCTACTGTACCAGATGACATGGCTCTAGAAACGGGCCTTGAATGTAAGTTTTCAGGACAGTACTAAGATAAAAGGAAGCACCCTGAACCTGCTGCCTGATTTAGGCAGTGGAGGCCTCACCGTACGTTTAGCTCCTTGCTCCTCCTTGCAGCCTGCCCTCCTGATCAGGAAAGCTGAACTTCAACACACCAGGCCCCCTTGTGTCTCTGCACAGGTGGCTTCTTCACTGGTACTGGAAGTACTCAACCCTGATCTTCCTTTCTGTTTCTCCCCAACTCCTTTTCATGATCTTCTTTTTTTTTTTCTTCTATTTATTTGACAGAAAGAGTGTATGTGAGAGATGGAACACAAGCAGGGGAAGCTGCAGAGGGAGAGGGAGAAGGAGGCTCCTCACTGAGGAGCCCTATGTGGGACTTGGTCCCAGGACCCTGGGATCATGACCTGAGCCGAAGGCAGACGCCTAACCGACTGAACCACCCTCATGATCTTATTCAATGTATTCTACAAAAAGTTACTGAGAGCTCAGTCAACCACTATCTGGGTCCTGGACTACAGCAAAGAACAGACAACCCCCTTGCTCTCCTGGAACCTACTAGTTGGCTTGTGTTCCCAAGTAAATAAAGCATAGAAAGGGAGTTTGTGGGGTTTACAATTTTAAAAAGATACTCAGGTAAGGCCTTACACAGCACGAGAAGTTTGAGCCAAAGTCAGCAGGAGATGAGAGAGTGAGCCATGGCAACATCTTCAGAAGAGGGTCCAGGCTAAGGGAAGAGGGGGCACAGAGGCCAAGTGGCAGTATGCCTAGGGGACACAGGTGGGGTGCATGAAAAGATGGTGGGAGAGGGGACCTGGAAGAGGGAAGAGAATGAAAGCGAGACAGGGCCTGAAGGCCAGGCATGCCAGACTGCACAGGGCCTTTGGCCCTGGCTAAGGGTGGGCTTTTCCCTCAGGTGAGACGGAAAACTGAGCAGGGGAACAAGTTCATTCCACCTGCTGCACAGCCAACAGACTGTAGGAAGGTTCGGGCAGATAGGGAAACTGATTAGGAGGCAATATTCTAGGTAAGAAAACCCAAGTGGTAGTGGCAGAGGTGGTGAGAAGTGGCCAGTTCTGGATGTATGCGGAAGGCAGAGCTGGTGAGGTTTGCTGAGAGCACTTGGCCTGAGGGGTCTCTGGGAGAAGAGTGTCCCTGGCAGGCTCCCTGGCTAGCGTGCAGTGAGTGAGGGCAGGTGGCAGCAGAGAGCTAAGTCTCCCTGGCACAGTCCCAATGGACTCTGAGGCTGGTGAGGGGGAGAGGCCACAGGTCTGTGGGGTTAAGGATGGAGGGAGGTGGAGAAGTGGCTTTTCCAGGAGCACAGGGAGCTCTGTGGGCACCCCCCTGCACTAGATAGCAGGCAGCACATCTCAAAGTCTTCCCCAACTCCCAAGGGTGACGGAAGAGTCTGTCCTAGCTTTTCGTACCATCCTCTGGTGTGGCACATATGACACAGCACAGTGATGACTGGCCTCTGCATCTGTCTCTGTCAGCTCCTGGAGCACGGTCACTCCCTTGTTCACCTGTCTCTGCAGCACCAGATGGCACCTGACTCATCACCACCAGTGTTTGGTCAGCAGCTCTCTAAATTCTGCTTGGTGGTTGGGAACTGCTAGTTTGCCAACCAAAAGAATAGTCCGTGGTTGGCTAGGTCCTCTGGCAAAGGCTCATACTTGATTAACAGAGGTAATCAGAGGTAAACACATCAGCAAACATTTAAAAAGAAATCTCCTGGGGGCATCTGCCTGGCTCAGTGAGAAGTCTTGATCTCAGGATCGTGAGTTTGAGTTGGGTATATTACTTAAAAAAGCAAATACCCAGGGTAGCTCAGTCAGTTAAGCATCTAATTTTTTTTTTCCCTCAAGATCACGTCTTGATCTCAGAGTTGTGAGTTCAAGACCCAAGTTTTACTTAAAATTAATTAATTAAAAAAGAAAAAAATCTCCTAAACCAACAAGAACCATTTTTAAAAAAAGGAATTTATTTATTTATTTGAGAGAAAGAGAGAGAGAGAGAGAGCGTGTGCACACAAGCAGTGGGAGGAGAGGGAGACTCCCTGCTGAGTAGGGAGCTTGATGTAGGACTTGATCCCAGGACCCTGAGATCATGACCTGAGCTGAAGGCAGACGCTTAACGCACTGAGCCCCACCGGGCACCCCCAAAACAACCATTTATGAAGCACCTATTCTGCTCCAGGCAGAGCAACTCTGCAAAGCAGGTGTTGTTGTCACCATTTCCCAGAGGAGGGAAAAAAGGCTTGGATAGAGTAAGCAGAGCAAAGAGGAGGAGGATTGTGGTTAACTATAGCTCAGAAGCAATGCAGGAGAGAGTGTGTGTGGGTGTGCGGGTGTGGACTGAACTTGGGAGTGACAGCTGCTCACATCTTAACAAGCCTTGAAGGCACAGCAGAGAACACCGCGGGGTATAAGCTATAAACATCGCCCTGCCGTTTCACAGTCCTGGGGGTGGCTGGCGGCCTGCCACACGAAAGGCTGGCACAGTACCCAGAACACATGTAAATTCTTAACTCTCCACATAACGCCTTAGACAGGCTGCATGCATGGGATCACGTCGTACCACACAATCCAACTTACAACACAGATTCTCAACTTTCTCAAACGAAACTCGGAGGTGAAAGAGACAACCTGAGGCAAGTTGAGGTGGAAATTATAAATGGATCAGTGCAACATTAATAGTGCACCTTAGGCAAAGCTCCAAACGGGCTGCAGCTCAAGACCCCTGCATATCTGGAGCTGGGGACTAGCTCCACATCTGATGCCCCCACCCCGGCCTCCACAAATGCCCTGGCAAGGTCACTAATGAGGCGCCCGTGGCTAAATGCAACTTCCCAGCAACTCCTGGCCCAGGAAGGGTTTCTCCTGATCCAGGATCAGGAAAGGGAATCTTAGAAAACAGAAGTTGTTTTTTTTTTTTTTTTTTTTTTTTTTAAGATTTTATTTATTTATTTGACAGAGAGATCACAAGTAGGCAGAGAGGCAGGCAGAGAGAGAGGGGGAAGCAGGCTTCCTGCTGAGCAGAGAGCCCCATGCGGGGCTCGATCCCAGGAACCTGAGACCATGGCCCGAGCTGAAGACAGAGGCTTAACCCACTGAGCCACCCAGGTGCCCAAAATCAGAACCTCTTGATACATCCCCCAATTTCACCAATTTTACCACCTCCTTGGCCCACACTGCCACTTTCTAGCTTCTCCTAATCATATCTTGTCTAGACCAATGAAACAGCCCTTCTCTACTACCTATGCTCAATTCATCCTGCACACCATCCTCCACACCAACGCAAAGATTATCTAAGGCACAAATTTACTCAACGGTTCACCGTTATTTAAATTCTTTAACCGGCTCTCCACAGTACACGGAGAAGAATCAAATTTAAGCTCCCTGCCATGGTATACACAATGGTTGATTCTGGGCATCAACGTGACTGGACCACCAAGTGTCCAAATGTCTATCTGGCCAAACATAATTCTGGGTGCATCTTTGAGGGGGCTTCCAGATGAAATTAATGTCTGCGTCAGTAGCTTGAGTAAAGCAGATTGCCCTCCCTGATTCGGGTGGACCCCACTCAGCCTACCAGAACAAGATGGAGGTAAGAAGGAACTCTTCCTGTCTGCTTGCCTGGAGCTGAGACATGAGGATTTTCCTGCCTCTGGACTAAACAGGAAACACTGGCTCTTTGTGGGGTCTCAAGCCTGTCAACATCTGACTGGAACTAGACCATTGGCTCTCTTGGGTATCCAGGTTGCTAACTGCAGATCTTAGCACGTGCTAGCCTCCATAACTGCACAAGCCAACTTACTATAATCAACCAGCCGATCAGTCTCTCTCTCTCTCTCACACACACACACACGGGTTCTGTTTCTCTGGAGAACCCTAATACAGTATGTAAGGCTTTTATGATTTGACTTGCTTATGTCTCCAGGCGTATTGCTCAACACATCCTTCTCATAGTTTTCTTTAGCAATGAACTTTTTTCTTGCTCTTATGAAGGGTATCATACACATATGCACACATCACAGTGCAAAGAACAGTAATAAAACAAATACCATTTTCCAACTGCTCAAGTTAAGAAACACTTCAGACCTTGGCACTCAACGTGTGGTCCCAGGACCAACAGAACTGGCATCACCTGAAAGGTTACAAAATACTGCATCTCTGTCACTGCCCCCTCTTAGAAATCTGCATTTTTTAATTAAAGATTTTTTAAAAATTTATTCATTTGAGAGAGAGCACAAGTAGGCAGAGCAGCAAGCAGAGGGAGGGGAGAAACAGGCTCTCCACTGAGCAGGGAGCCCTATGTGGGACTCGATCCCGGTATTCCAGGATAGTGTCCCAAGCCGAAGGCAGACGCTTAACTGACTGAGCCACCCAGGCATCCCTATAAATCTGCATTTTAAAAGCAACTCCAAGTGATTCATACACACATTAAGCCTCAGAAGCTCTCCTTATAAATTCCTGCACCCTCCTTCTTCACTCCACAAGAGAGAACGAATGTCCTGATTTCGTGTTATCTGATTTTGTCTACAGCTCTACCACCCTTATGTAATCTGTGCCCAAATGATCGCTGCCCTAGTCTCCTGCACACGCCAGCTGTGCAAGAAGAGGGCAGTACTGCCCCTGCTGGACAGAGAGTCCAGGAGGAGGTGAGAAGAAGAGTCTCCAGGTCAGGTCGTGGTCTGACTTCCCCTTCCCTGGGAGGTGACAAGGCCCCTTCTGGGGAAGTTGCAAGCAAGGTCACCAGTGAGGCTTGGGCAACATGGGGCTCTTCACACTGGGGTGCTTAGCAAGAATGAGGTGTGGACCAGGCACTGGACATGCGGCAGAAGTATGGCCAGAGGGAAGGGGCTGCCTCCCGCTCTCAGAGAAAAGCTGAGAACTTCTGTGAGGGACACAAATGCACTCAGCAGAGCATCAGGGGAGAGACCCTCAGGAGCACATGTTCAAGACAAGTCAAATCTTCATGAGAATCTGGGCCAAGCCATCCTGGGCGTTCTGTCCTTGGTTTAAGAAGATGGCCCGAATGAAATGGGGAGGGGTCTTCGTGATGCCCAGCTGTCTCTGGGGTCACAGTACTGTGGGATGGCTCAGCCCTGTCCACATCAGCCCCAGAGCTGGCGTCCCAGAAGTGCTCCCTCATCCTCCAAGGGATTCCCTCCTCGTTTTCTTCTATGTTGAGTCCTGTCTTTTCTGCACCTCACGTCTTACTCTTTCTTTTTTTTTTTTTTTTTAAAGATTTTATTTATTCATTTGAGAGAGAAACAGTGAGAGAGAGCATGAGCGAGGAGAAGGTCAGAGGGAGAAGCAGGCTCCCCATGGAGCTGGGAGCCCGATGTGGGACTCGATCCCGGGACCCCGGGACCATGACCTGAGCCGAAGGCAGTCATCCAACCAACTGAGCCACCCAGGCGTCCCTCGTCTTACTCTTTCTTGACTTACCTTTCAATTTGGTGGAGTACATTTTTTTTTTTTTAAAGATTTTTTTTATTTACTTGACAGACAGAGATCACAAGTAGGCAGAGAGGCAGGCAGAGAGAGAGAGAGAGGGAAGCAGGCTCTCCGCCGAGCAGAGAGCCCAACGCGGGGCTCGATCCCAGGACCCTGAGATCACGACCTGAGCCGAAGGCAGAGGCCTTAACCCACTGAGCCACCCAGGCGCCCCGGTGGAGTACATCTTGCAGTAGGTCCTTGAGAAAGGGTGTGTGGCAGTTAAATTTTGAAAAATCTTTATCTTTGAAAATGACTATCCTATACCCATTCTTGTATATTTTGGCTAGGTCTAGAGTTCTTGTAATCATTTGCCTTCAGAATTCTTAAGGCACTGTACTAATGTCTTTTGGCTTCGTATGTTGCTGCCATGAAATCCAAAGCCATTCTGATTCTTTTTTTTTTTTTTAAAGATTTTATTTATTTATTTGACAGAGATCACAAGTAGGCAGAGAGGCAGGCAGAGAGAGAGAGAGAGAGGGGGAAGCAGGCTCCCTGCTGAGCAGAGAGCCCAATGTGGGGCTCGGTCCCAGAACCCTGAGATCATGACCTGAGTCGAAAGCAGAGGCTTTAACCCACTGAGCCACCCAGGGACCCCTTCCAATTCTGATTCTTGATATGTGACCTAGTACCCTACCTCAGCAACCTGTAGAATCTTTTCTTTAAACCCAGTGACTGGTATGGGGCTATTTTCTTCCCCAGTGCTTACCCACACAGCGTGCCCTTTGAATCTGGCAACTCCTGTTCTTCAGATCTCAAGTTATTTTATTAATCATTTCCCACCTTGTTTCCTCACTTCCTGTTATTTCTGTTATTCAGATAGATGTTGGACCTCCTACACTGGTTGTCTAATTTTCTTTTTTATTTTCCATCTGTTTTGTCTTTTTCTTCTTTACTTTTTGGGAAAATTACTATTTCATATGCATAGTTCACACATATACTTCATATTTTAAAAACATTCCAAGATTTTGCTTTCTGAATTTTAAAAATTCTTGTTCCATAAATACAATGCATCTTCTTAATCTCTCTCAATAATATCTCATTGGCCAAAAATAATTCACATGTCCAAGCCCCCAAATCAAGGGATGAAGAAGTAAAGCTATGCCAAAGGTGTGGGTGTATAATATGACCCATAGGGGTGCCTGGGTGGCTCAACGGGTTAAAGCCCCTGCCTTTGGCTCAGGTCATGATCCCAGGGTCCTGGGATGGAGCCCGAATCGGGCTCTCTGCTCAGCAGGGAGCCTACTTTCTCCTCTCTTTCTGCCTGTGTCTCTGCCTACTTGTGAACTCTGTCAAATAAATAAATAAAATCTTAAAAAAAAAATGACCTATAGAGTGAAGAACTGAGACCAAACATTTAACTGACCCCCCCACACACACAATTAAGGGATATGACATTCTCCCATCAATAATAGCAACTCGTATTAAAGATTTATTTACTTGAGAGAGAAACAGAGAGTGCGGGGGCGGGGGCGTGGTGGTGGCAGGGGAAAAGGGTAGAATCTCAAGCAGACTCCCTGCAGATCACAGAGCCCCACTCCGGACTCGATCCTACAACCCTGAGATCATGACCTGAGCTGAAACCAAGACTCAGACACTCAACCAACTGAGCCACCAGGCGCCCCAATAACAGCAACTCATTTTAGCCGTGACTCAAGATAAAAGTCAGGGGACAGATAGAGGAGGGAGGGCATCAGAAGGCAAGGAGATGTATATTTTAAAAGTGCCCCAATTCTCATATGTCCCCTGCCACAGAAAGTGTCTTTACTATACTAAATAATGTATTAACTGTGCTATCATAAATCATGTATTAACCAGTAATATGTTTCTAAAAAGGCTTCTGATCTTTGAAAAGTTCTTTCGCATGTATGGCATCTGCAGAACCTAAATGGCACAGTAGAAAGAGAAAGAGCTCTGGTACTGGACTCTGGTTTGAATCCTTGTCTTACCACTGAGCTGGCAACCTTGACAACTTAACCTATGAATCTTAGTTTCCATACAAGTAAAATTGGCCACAATAATATCCACCTTATGAGACCATTGTGAGGACAGAATGACAAAATATTGAAAGAATCTGGTCCTTGGGATGCCTGGGTGGCTCAGTCAGTTAAGCGTCTGCCTTTGGCTCAGGTCATGATCACAGGGTCCTAGGATCGAGTCCCGCATTGGGTCCTTGCTCAGCGAGGAGCCTGCTTCTCCCTCTGTCTGCTTGCGTTCTGTCAAATAAAGAAATAAAATCTTAAAAAAAAAAAAAAAGAAAGAAAGAAAGAAAGAAAGAGAGTCTGGTCCTTTTAAAATTTTCTTTTGACCTGAGCCCCTTGACTACTTAGATCAAAGCAAATGTGACTGGATGCCATGATCCAAAGATAGGCACATCATGATCTAAGTAGCAGAGGCTGCCAAAGGCTAAATCCTAGGCGGGTAGCCCCTTCACACAGCAGCCCACCTCTGGGCAACCCAGGGCTTCCTTAATGGAAAGGTGCTGATTATCATTAGCCTGTCAGCAACACAGTCTTTACTTTCCTAGCAAGGGAAGAGATGGTCTGTGGTCTTCTGGCTTTAAAAGAACCACCCTATTTTTCCTCCCCTGAACCACATGCCCCAGAGCCCAAACTATGCTAGATTGTGTTCTCTGCTTAGAAGTAAATGTTTCCACTTAATTTACAATCTCTGGTCTGTTAGTTTTTTTTGTCCCCTTAATATCTTTTAAAGACAAGGGAGGCTGGAGAGGAGAGAGACAAAGTACCATACCTAAAGTCATGTAATTACTTTAGGCCAAAACTGTCACTGCATTCAGGTTTTTGGATCCAGGCCCATAACCAGCTTCATCCCTTTTGCATGCAAATCTTTTAACTACCTTCTTTCTCATTTACAGCACCTTCCTTCCCTGAGCCATAGGGAAGACATACTGGGGGGGGGGGGGTTGTTTGTTTGTTTTAGTTTTGTTTAGATCAACAAATTTTTATTCATAACTATACAGAAATAGAGATGCAAAATAGATTCACAAAACATGAAGTTTTTCATTGTTTTATATTTAAGCAGAGAATCACAAAATCTATCTTTCTCTGATTTTTTAAAATTTTATTTATTTGAGAGCATGAGAGACAGAGAGAGTGCACACAAGAAGGGGGGGAAAGGACAGAGGGAGAGGGAAAAGCAGACTCCCCACTGAGCAGGGGGCCTGATGCAGGGCTCATCCCAGGACCCTGGGATCACAACTTGAGCCAAAGGCAAACGCTTAACAACAGACTGAGCCACTGAGGTGCCCCTCTCTGACTGATTTTTGAATGAAACTGGTCTCTCTAATTTCACTGATATAAATTTAATTAAGAATCCATTAATATTTCTAAGAAGTTTCCAGGGTATATAGTTTGTAAAATCACAGATTTTATCTTGTAGCTAATTTTTTCAAAAACTGTACCATAAAATATACCATCTTAACCTTTTTTAAGTATATGGTACATGCTGTGCAACTGATCTCTAGAACTTTTTCATCTTGCAAAACTGAAACTCCATATCCAATGAACAGCTCCCCCAACCCCCATCCCTTTAGCCCCTGGCAACTACCATCCTATTTTCTATTCCTAAGAGTGACTATTTTAGATATCTCATGTAAGTGGAATCATGCAGTATTTGCCTTTTTTGGCGACTGGTCTATTTCACTTAGGATAACGTCCTCAAGGTTCGTTCATCCATGTTGTAGCGTATGACAGGACTTCCTTTCCTTTTTAAGGGTGAATAACATTTCATTGTATGTACACACCACATTTTCTTCATCCATTCGTGTCCAGATGGGACACTTAGGTTGCTTCTACCTCTTGGTTACTGTGAACAATGCTGCATTGAACATGGGAGTGCAAACTGGGGGCTACAGGTCTTACTTCTGCCTACTCCACTTCTGAAATGATCCCAGCTTGAAAACATACAGTTTATGAGTCCCCGTTCACAGTTCCAGCCGCAATGTCATCCACTGAATAAACACTTGCTGAATATGTGGCAGGTATGGTTCTAGACTCTTGGTCTTGCTCGCAGGTGGCTCAGAGTCTATTGGAGAGCAGCAAACACACTAACTAAAGCTGAATGTGATTTTTCTGACAGAGGTTGAGCACCTGGCCCAGCTTGAGGAGGGACATGAGAGGAGTCCCGGAAAAGATGATGTATGAGCAGAATTCTGAATGAGGAGGAGCTGCAGATGTTACAAGACTGGGGAAAGATACCAAGAGAATTTAGGCCATTTCAAAGAACTGCATTCAAAGTATCTGGGGGATCTTGGGAGGGCGTCACCTGGGCTTCATTCCCATGGTACCGGATGCCACACCGATGACAAGTTGCTCCACTAGGCCTGGTAGCACCAATGCTGCTCCAAATGTTTACCGCGTGCCAAGTCTCTGCCGCTGCTCTGCTCTGACAGACACAATAGTTCTCCATGGACCTCAGGGCCTTGAGCACTTAACATGGCGAACATCTGGTCTTTGAGTTAGGATGCTTTAAATTCAGACACACCATAGACTGGGTAGCTGGAGTTGTGGCATTTTCCATTTAAAGACATCACTCCTCCATCCTCAAGTAATCAAATCAGCTCTTTGAAGGAATGCTCCACAAGAAAGCAGACAGAACAGGGTAAGAAATATGAAGGCAATGAGTGGTATTTGATGCAGGTAACAAAATTCACCACAAGGCTCCATGCTCTTTAACTCTCCCGCTTAGAATTCAGAAGTGAGATGGAAGTCATGGGGATGAGTATTTGAAAAATAAAGTCAAACCTTTTCTGATAGAAAGCTGAGCCTGGGGGCGCCTGGGTGACTCAGTGGGTTAAGCCTCTGCCTTCAGCTCAGGTCATGATCTCAGGGTCCTGGGATCGAGCCCCACATCAGGCTCTCTGCACAGCAGGGAGCCTGCTTCCCCCTCTCTCTCTGCCTGCTTCTCTGCCTACTTGTGATCTCTCTCTCTCTGTTGAATAAATCAATAAAATCTTTAAAAAAAAAAAAAAAAAGAAAGCTGAGCCTGATGTGGCTAATAAATCTAACAATAAAGACTGGTTTTGCCAGTTAGGTTACATGGCAGAGACTGTCCAAACTTTTCAGATATTAAACAAACTATAGTCACAGTTTGATGAAAATATATTCAAAGCCAACAGAAGGATTTTATCAAAAACACTGTATTGACAAAAATGTAGAAAAGTGTTTTGATTGGCCCAACCTATTTTGAGAATATTAGGTTAAACAAGGTACCTCTAAGAAAAGAAAAATCGGTATAATCGGTAATCAATGGATAAGACTTGATAAAGCCTTTTGTATATTTCTCAGTAAATGAGTAAGTGACTGACTAATGAGATTAATCCTTTCATTAGCAGATGGATTCTAATTTTAAGTTTTTATTTAAATTCCAGTTAGTTAACATACAGTGTAATACTAGTTTCAGGTGCACAATGTAGTGATTCAACACTTCCATGCATCACCCACAGTGCTCATCATGGCAAGTGCTCTCCTTAATTCCTGACACCTGATTCACCTCTCTGGTAATCATCAGTTTGTTCTCTATAATTAGGAGTCTGTTTCTTGATTTGTCTTTTTTCTCTTTTGCTTGTTTTCTTTCTTAAATTCCCCATATGAGGGGCCTGGGTGGTTCCGTTGGTTAAGTGTCTGCCTTCAGCTCAGGTCATGATCCCAGGGTTCTGGGACTGAGCCCCGTGTTGGGCTCTGGGCTCAGCGGGGAGTCTGCTTCTTCTTCTCCCTCTGCCCCTTCCCCTGCTCTCTCTCTCTCAAATAAAGAAAATCTTTAAAAAATAAATAAATTCTAAATAAGAGTGAAATCATATGGTATTTGTCTTTCTCTGCCTTATTTCACTTATTTCGCATTACACTCTCTAGATCCAAGATGGCTTCTAATTCTTTGTTTTTAATAAAATTGAAAGAGTACATAACCAATTCCTGAGGTTAATTAGTACACTAATTTTTGATGTGATTTTGGTATACAACTCAGGCTTCAAAAAAAATGTGTAACAATGCTAGAACTAAATTTCTTCCTTGCTTTTGCATTAATGTGAATAAGGATTTCTGGAACTTACATTTATAAAAACAAAAAATAGGGAAAGAATTGAAAACTCTTATTTTATCAACAATATTCACTCATGGTTCCATGAACAAACTGCGGAAGGGGAAAGACTCATCCATCTCACAAAGGGAGGCATTTCTTTCTTTCTTTTTTTTTTATTTACTTATTTGAAAAAGAGAGATACTTCATGCAAGAGAAGGGTTGAGAAGGCAGAGTGGGGGAGGGGGAGGAAGAGGGAAAGAATCCCAACTGGACTCAGCACTGAGCGCTTGGGGCTCAGTCTGAGATCATGACCTGAGCCAAATCCAGGAGTAGGACCCTCAACCGACTGAGCCACCCAGGGACCCTTAAGTGAGGCATTTCTAATAAACTTGTACTCTTTTTGCTTAATGATTATTTACAAAAATTTATGATGTATTTGTTGTTTGTTGTGCACTAAGTTAGTCTAACTCAACTTACTGAAATAAGAAAACATGTAACACACAAAAACTTATAAATACTACCTATATTTTTCTTTTGTATAAATCAACCTTTTTTTAAAAAAAAGATTTTATTTATTTATTTGATAGACAGAGATCACAGGTAGGCGGAGAGACAGGCAGAGAGATAGAGAGGAGGAAGCAGGCTCCCTGCTGAGCAGAGAGTCTGATGCAGGGGCTCGATCCCAGGAACCCGAGACCACAACCCGAGCAGAAGGCAGAGGCTTTAACCCACTGAGCCACCCAGTCACCCTTAAATGAACTTTTTTTTAAATTAATTTTTTAATTTTTTAATAAACATACAATGTATTTTTATCCCCAGGAGTACAGGTCTGTGAATCGCCAGGTTTACACACTTCACAGCACTCACTCAACCTTTCTTAAAGAGAGCAAAAATATCCATAGAGCTTTATGGTCAAAGTAAATTGAAAAGTTTTCAGTTTCAATTTTGATGCCTTTATTGTTGCTGAGAAATTTGCTAGAATGATAAAATAAAAAGACCTAAACACATATACACACACACACATTATGTTAGAATAAAATTATGTAGGGCAGGGGCTCCTGGGTGGCTCAGTCGTTTGAGCATCTGCCTTCGGCTCAGGTCATAATCCCGTGACCATAGTACTGAGTCCAGCATCTGCTTCTCCTTCTCCCTCTACCCTTCCCCCACTGCTTCTGCGCTCACTCTCTCTCTCTGTCTCTAAATAAATAAAATCTTAAAAAAAAAACAAAAAAACAAAACTATGTGGGGCAAGTATTAAAGAAATGCAAGTTGCAAGAGGATTTCAAATTTCTATGAAAGAAAAGCATTTGTTAAATGGATGATAAAAGTGTACTGCTAAGGTATTCAGATTCCACAGGCTACATTTTAAAAAGTGATGTAACCACCTTATTTTTAAATGTTAATATTTATAATTCTCTGAAAGCTACAGCCCCTGAAACTATAAATAGCATTTTCTGTCTTTTCTCTTTTTAAAACAGTTGATTCATACTGAATATATGTAAGCGCTTATAAGACTGTTTCATATATTTCACTTAATAAACTGAGTTACGGTAATTAAGCATACAGTTGATCAACACAATGAACGCATTATGATTTTTAAAAAAATTTTTAAAAGATTTTATTTATTTGACAGAGAGATCACAAATAGGCAGAGAGGCAGGGAGAGTGGGAGGAAGCAGGCTCCCTGCTGAGCAGAGAGCCCCATGTGGGGCTCGATCCCAGGACCCTGGGATCCTGACCTGAGCTGAGGCAGAGGATTAACCCACTGAGCCACCTAGGCGCCCCTGCATTATGATTTCCGGTAAGCTTAAAAACCTGGGATGAAGTTTTAGATGTCCACATAAAAATGTGTCGAAGTGGGGGGGGGGCGCCTGGGTGGCTCAGTGGGTTAAAGCCTCTGCCTCTCTCTCTGCCTGCCTCTCTGCCTACTTGTGATCTCTCTGTTAAATAAATAAATAAGATCTTTAAAAAAAAAAAATGTGTTGAAGGGGTTCGCAGTGTTGTAAAGAATTATTTAGTCCAAACACCCAGTATCAAATACACAGCTTTTCAGGATATGACTACCTTTCTAGCTTCACCTTCTAGCTTCTAACACTTGAGGCCCCAAATTCAAAGAACTACTTACTGTCATAATTTTGTGCTTTTGCTTAGTTTCCCAAAGGGATCAAAATCCTATTAGATGCCCTGTGATAAGAGCTCAAGTCCCCATGTATATTAGTTGTATTTAAAGGCTTGGAAAACTCCTAATAATGGAAACTGTTTAAATTTGTTTCTCCAACTCTAGAACTCTTTAAATATTCTGTAAAATTAATGCTCCACAGAACACCTTTTAGGCAAAGCATCTAGCAAAATCTTAAGACATTTAAAAGTCTTTTTTTTTTCAATTTTATTTATTTATTTGACAGACAGATCACAAGTAGGCAGAAAGACAGGCAGAGAGAGAGCAGGAGGCAGGCTCCCCGCTGAGCAAAGAGCCTGATGTGGGGCTTGATCCCAGGACCCTGGGATCATGACCTGAGCCAAAGGCAGAGGCTTAATCCACTGAGCCACCCAGGCGCCCCTAAAAGTCAAGTCTTTAAAGCCTTCCAAGCTTCATCCAAGAGGCAGCCCTTCCCCAGTATTCCCCCAGGCTTTGCAGCCCTCAACACAGCTGTGCAAAAACTAGCTTGCCACCTACTCCCCTGAAGCTACAAGACCTAGGTCCAGTATGACCATGATTCCTGGCTCTTAACAGGGGCTCAAATGGTTGAACAGACCAATGGAAAGTGGCAACTGTAGGAAAGGAGTGGGCAATTCACAGGTTTCTACTTCGGATGACTGGCCTAGGGAAAATACTCAGAAGGAATATAAGATTGGCAGGAAAAAGGGAGAGTCCATTTTGGATATATGGGAAATAAAAGTGGAAAGGTCCGGTAGAGAGCTGGAAATATGGATCTGAAACTTGGAAGAAAGATCTGGAGATCTGCAGACTCTTACTATTATAGGTGGTAGACGGAGCCATGAAACAATGACATGACCCAGGAAAACAGGACTGTGTGGAAAAAGTAGAGAGCAGAGTAACCCAGGAATACTAGTATCTAAAAGGCATGCCAAGCCAAAAAACTCAGAATTCTCCCTTTCTCCTCCTCCCAACCCCCCAATCTACTCCATCTGGCCCATCACTGAGCCCTGTCACCTCTGCCTTTGGGAGCTATACAAAACCCAACTCCTCCTCTCCATCGCCACTGCCATATCCAGCCTCAGTCTAGACCACCGCAAAAGCCTTAACTGTATCCACTCCTGTGTACACCAACCCCAAGCATTCTCCATAGCACCAGAATGACCTTTAAAATGTAAGTCATGCTTCTGCTTAAAACCCTGCTAACTGCTTCCCAGTGCACTTGATCTAGCCCTTCTTACCCACATCTCACACTAGCTACCTACCTGCCATCTCTCCAGCCACAATGACCTCCTTTCTCAGAAGGTTCCTGCCTCAGAGAATTTGTGCTGGTGGTTTTCTCTAACTGGAATGTTCTTTTCTGAGACTTCCAGCTGACTGATGACCCCCTGTCAATCAGGCCCAGCTAAAGACAGAGCATCTTATCTAAAGCTGCTACTGTAAGTCAACCAGTAGCACAATACTCCTCTCATATTTTCTTAGCATTATAATATTATAAAAATTAGTTTTTAAAATTATCTATCTCTTTCTCCGTGAAGCCGGAGTTTTAATTTGTCTTGTTCACTGCTGTATTCCTAGTGCCTAAAATCCCCTCTGGCCCACAGTAGGCACTTGAGTACTCGTTGCATGAATTATTAAGGGAAAGCAGGAGACTGAGAAAAAAACCAGAAAACTGGAAAGAGAATCAGAAGAGAGCAGAGGGGTGCCTGAGTGGCTCTGTGGGTTAAGCTGCTGCCTTTGGCTCAGGTCATGATTCCAGGGTCCTGGGATCGAGTCCCGCATGGGGGGGGGTCTCTGCTCAGCGGGGAGCCTGCCTCCCCCCCACCCCGCCTGCCTCTTGGCCTGTTTGCGATCTCTGTCAAGTGGATAAATGGAATCTTTAAAAAAAAAAAAAAGAGGGACACCTGGGTGGCTCAGTTGGTTAGGCGGCTGCCTTCGGCTCAGGTCATGATCCCAGCGTCCTGGGATCGAGTCCCACATCGGGCTCCTTGCTCGGCGGGGAGCCTGCTTCTCCCTCTGCCTCTGCCTACCACTCTGTCTGCCTGTGCTCATGCTCTCTCTCTTTCTCTCTCTCTCTAACAAATAAATAAATAAAAATCTAAAAAAAAAAAAAAAGAAGAAGAAGAAGAGAGCAGAAACTAAGAGAAGAGCCTTGAGAAGGAGGAAGTCGAAAAGAATGATGACTAAGAAGCCACTGAATTTGGCAATTCCATCTTTGGTGCCCTTTAAAGGGGCAATTTCGGAAGAGAAGAAGAGGGAAAAGGCAGATTACAATGGGCTAATGAGTAAATGGGAAGTTCAAGGGGAAAGGGCAAAGGGAAGGAAAAAGATGGAATACTATTTTGAGGGTGAGAAAAGACAAAAGAAAGGAGAATAATTGCTTATGTTTTCAAGCTGAAGGAAAGGGCCAGTGGGAAAGGGGACTAAAGATAAAAAAGGAAAGAGGGCCAGGACAAGGTCCCGGATGTTATAGGAAGAAATGGGATCCTAAAGCCACATTAGTCATCTCTTCTCTAAAACTATCCCACATGATTACAGTAAGATATTTTACGTTCAGAAACATCTATTCCCTGGAAGTAATTTGTTATTTGCATAATTCTAACACAGTTTGGTCTACAAAATCATTACTAAAATGCTGTATATGTTTCTTAACTCTTAAAAACACACACTGGGGTGTCTGCGAGTAGAGAGCTGTGAGATTTGCAGGTAGTGCTCACGTAGTTCAGAGAACAAAGGTGTTTTAAGAGAGAGAGAAAGAGATGGAGGGATGGATGTAGACAGGAGAAAGAGCGTGTAGGCTAATGATAAAGCAAATGGGACACAATGGTGATATGGGCAGAATCTAAGTGAAGGATATACAAATGGTCTTTGTAGTATTTGTGTAACTTTTGTCTAAGTTTTAAATTATGTACAAATACAAAATTAAAAAGAGAGAGAGAAAGGTAAAGTTCTTACACCTAAACTAAGCAGGGAAGGCAACTTCCATGAATGGTTGGCAGGCAACTACCAAATTTCTCCAGAGACTTTCACAACTACTTCAGAAATAAGCAGCAAAAATGTAACAATAGTGGATAAAGGGATGAAGCATAAACCTTTACGGCATTTTACTAAAAGAAAATGCTCAAGCTATTGCATAAGACGATTTTCATTACAGAACACTTGTATAAAGTGGTGAGATAATTCTCTATAATCTAGCATTCCTAATAAAAAGTCAATTTTTTGGGGGGCACCTTGGTGGCTCAGTGGGTTAGGGCCTCTGCCCTCAGCTCAGGTCGTGATCCCAGGGTCCTGGGATCGAGCCCCCCATCGGGCTCTCTGCTTGGCAAGGGGATCTGCCTCTCTGCCTACTTGTGATCTCTGTCTATCAAATAAATAAATAAAATCTTAAAAAAAAAAAGTTGAAATTTTTTAAAAAAGATTTTATTTGTCAGCGAGAGAGCGCACAAGCAGGGGGAGTGGCAGGCAGAGGGAGAAACAGGGTCCTCACTAAGCAAGGAGCCCGACACCGCACTTGATTCCAGGACCTAGGGATTGTGACCTAAGCAGAAGGCAGATGCTTAACCGAATGAGCCACCCAGGTATTCCAAAAGAAGTCAGTCTTAACTGTCATTAGAAAGCAATACTGGGGGCACCTGGGTGGCTCAGTCCGTTGAGCATCTGACTCTTGATTTCAGCTCAGGTCATGATCTCAGGGTCCTAGGATCAAATCCTGCACTGGGCTATGCAGTTGGCATAGAGTCTCCTTGGGACTCTCTCTCTTCCTCTGCCCCTCTCTCTGCTCACTCTCTCTCTTTCTCTGTCTCTCAAATAAATAAATTTTAAAAAGAAAAACCAATCTGGTCTTTAATACACATACAGTATAAAGAAAACCCAGTAAGGTCATTCCTTGACAACCAGAATAGAAAAAAGTCTGAGGCACCGTTTCTTCGGTGCCTTCTTTATTCTTTAACAGAATAAGCAGAATAAGGTTAAGACTGCTGGTGGTGGGACATCCTAAGAAAGGAAAAAACCTGAAGGTTGAACTCTATAAATCTGATCCCTTTTCAGTTTTACAAACGGTTGCTGATGAAACAGCTGCCTACCAGTATTATAGTACAACTGGGGGGAAAAAAAAGAACTAATAATATTCCCTATGTAAGGGATATTAATCAGATCAAGTACACATATAGAACTGTCCAAAATAACAATGACTAAGAGGCACCTTCTCCACTCCACTTCTCTGTGGAAAGCTGTGCTCTCTCTCCAAGCCAAAGTCCTATCTGGGGAAGGACGCTCTCCTCTCTGAACTAAGCCATTAAAATGGAAAACACCACTGTTTTCTTAGTGACACGGACCTATTCTTGTTACTATGACCCCATTCCAAGGCCAAAGAGCTCAGCCAGAATCAGTTGTAGACTGAAGTGAAAAGGGTCCCTCTCTCTAAGAGGGAGGCGGAAGAGCAGTTCCACTCTGAAGTTTAAACTCATGAAATCCTTGGGTCAAAGTTTAATGTGATAAGACATCAACATAACACGGTCCACCTGCTTAGGCTCTAACACCCGAAGGAATGAATGACAAGCCATATTCAAGTTCTAACACACTCAGAATTAATTTCTCTTCAAACAGCATGCCTCATTTCTTTCCAGTAAATCAGCACTAAAAATAACATAGAGTCTAAGCTCTTACTCCCTTTAAACAAATTGAATCACTACTCATACACCTTCTACAGAGTGTTCAAGGCAACTGTTTGAGTATAAAACTAGGATTTTTATGAGCTTTCGTTGTTTACTTAAATTGGAATGACCATCCACTACTCTTACAGGCTTTCCTTAAAACAAGAGTTGTAAGTAAAGGTGGCTCACGAAATTAAGCCATTTTACTTTTTAAGGTTAGCGCGTAGAAGGATAGATGACTGAGTAAAGTACTACAAAGCTGAGTATCAATCACTCAGCATGTGCGGGAGGCCTAAGATGTGCACAGGACTGAGCCAAACTCCTCCCTGCCTCCCAGGGCTTACCGTCGGCTTGGCAAGACATGACCTAAAGCAGTACCACTATGTGCCATACCTTTTCCGAATGTTTTCACAAAGAAGACTCTGACGGTGGGCTAGGGTAGTCAGAAACTAGCTTTAAAGAAGAGGAAGATGAGCCAAAGGATGAGGGCAGGATTCTGAAAGGGGAGAAGGGCCCTGCAGGCAGCAGCCTCTCTGTTTAAGAAATAGGAAATATTTTCACACCCGCACTCATTGGAGTCTTGTAAGAACCCTGGAGGATAAGAAGCTAAACGACATCCACAGTTTACAGACGGAAAAAGTGAGGTTCAGAAGCCTGGACTAGTGGATACGATAAGCAATGAAATGTCCAGCAGCCCAGTGTAGGAAAGAATGAGGAAAAGCACTCACCAGAGCATAGGACCCATGCGGGCAGAGCATTTAAAGAGAAAGAACCACCAAAGACTAGTAAGGGACCAGCACAGCAATAGGCTAGTGAGAGGTAATAAAGGCACAAATTTTAAAAACACACAGAACAAACTAGACCGGTAACACTTGTTTTAAACTTTAAATCACCAGGAAAACCACCACCCAAATAAATAAATAAATAAATAAATAATCTTCCTTTTATAAATCAGTTTCACGGAGGTGAACCTCTAACCAACAAATTCTCTAACATCATCGGAGATTCTTAAGAGGTTTACCAATTAAAACGGGAGCTGTCGACAATATTACTGGAATTACAAGTTCACACATTTCGGGGCTGCCTCAACAAGCAATAATACTTTCTTCGCAACTCGGTGAGCAGTATTATGCCTTTTGCTGTGATCTCCCAAGATTTTTGGATTTTTCCGTTCAGAACCGTTTAATTTGGACAACCGCGGATCGGCTTATTTCCATATGCAAGCCCTGGCTCTTCAAAGAGCAGGGACCTTATAAATATTCGCAGGATAAATGAGGCCACTATCAGACGCAACTCTGTGCCAGCCTGCTCCCCCTCAAAAAGTTACCAAACATTCGGAATCAAGCCCGGAAGAATAACCTTTCAGCCACAGTTCCCAGCCTCCCCAGACGGGGCCTTAATTAAGTCAGGTCCTTACGGTCATGTTCTCCCAAAGTAAATGCCACAGTGCCGTTTCCCGCAGATGACAACCGCTCTGTCCCTGCCGTGTCAGCCTCCCCCGAGCCGGACCCGAGGAGCAGCGGGCACGGGGGAAGCCACAAGGCGGCCGGGCGGCGTCAGGGGCAGCGTCTCCCCCAGGACAGGGGACACGGGGTGCTCCCCACGCCCTACTCACCGCGACGGGGCGGCCGTGCTCTGGGCCGTCGGCGGCATCGAGTCGCGGGGCCGAGGCCGGCGCGGCGGACGCCGGGGTGGCGGCGGACGCCGGGGCCGGGGCCGCGGCCGAGGCCGGCGGCTGCCGGTGCTTGCCGGCGCGCTTGGCTTTGGCCTGGATGCAGCGCTGGTGCAAGGCAAAAGTGTGCTGGCGTTCGAGCTCCAGGCGCTCGGGCGACACAGCCTCGTAACGGGCCTCGCAGGTGCTGTGGTGGCGCCGGCACAGCTCAATGCGCCGGCGGAGGCGCTCCATGACCGCGCTGTGCCGCGGCAGCGCGAACTCCGCCATGGGGCAGGTGGGCAGCACCATGGGCCGCGGGCTGCACGGGCCGGGCCCGGGGCGGGCCTCTCGGGGCCGGCTGGCACTGCGGGCTCCGCTCCCCGCCGGCGGCCCGGCCGCCTCACGGCCGCGCCATGGTCCCGCGGGCTGTGGAGCGGGCTCGCGCGCGGCGGCGGGTCTTCCTCAGGCCCCGCTCGGCCCAATCCGGGCCGGTGCTCGCTGCCCACCTCAGGCTTCGGCCTGTCCCCGCCGCCCCGGCCCCATTGTTTTCCGCGCCGCCGTCGCCGCCATCTTAAAATTGTTTTCAGGGCTCTCGGAAGAGGGCGGGGCCCCGGCAGGCGACCCCGGCGTCACGGCTGATGAGCAGGCACTGCGGCCAATCAGAGCAGGCAGAGCGGGCCGCCCGAGGGGTGGGGGCGAGCACGCAAGAGGTACGTTGGGGGCTCCTGAGCGGAGTTTAAAAGGAACTCTCAAGTGAGGGGCGGAGGGAAGCCCCTGGGCGGGCTTGAGTGCCGGGCACAGGGCCAAGTGTGACCGACGGGAGCCGGTCCTAAACGCCACCCCTCGCCGGCAGGCCCTTCCGGGCCAGCGGAGGAAAGGGGCCGTCCGCGCAGCATATCGTTAACTGCCTGACCCAGACGCCCGCCTGGCACTACAGCGCTTCACCAGTTTCTTCCCCTGCAGCCTTTTTGAGCTGTTTCCATCAACTCAAAAGTAGCCACGCTTTTTCGATGTCAGCTGTTTTTCCACCGCATTCCTTACATCCAGCCTCATCATTGGTCGGAATTGTCCACGAGTGAGCTGGAAGAGGCTTCCTCTTGCACCATTCTGAATCACTGTCAGTTTCCACTTGATATGAAAGTTTGAGCAAGTTTCAAAAGTACTACTTAAAAAACTTAAAAAGCCCCAGCAGATGTGAAGAGGATTCTGGCTCCGTTACTGGGGACTAGAACTGTAAAGGCTGAAGCTTCAGCCAAAAAACAGGGAGACTGGCGGGCCATTAAAGGATGGTGGCTTAGGTAAAATTGAGTCACTCAACAAAATCCAACCAGACAGGGGCGCCTGGGTGGCTCAGTGGGTTAAAGCCTCTGCCTTCGGCTCAGGTCATGATCCCAGGGTCCTGGGATTGAGCCCCGTGTGGGGCTCTCTGCTCAGCAGGGAGCCTGCTTCCCTTCCTCTCTCTCTGCCTGCCTCTCTGCCTACTTGTGATCTCTTGTCAAATAAATAAAATCTTAAAAAAAAAAAAAAATCCAACCAGACAATTACGTTTAGTATTATAACCAGTAGGCATAAGGGGTGGGAGACTGGGGATGGGGAACAGGAGCAGTGACTCAGTACTAAAACTAGGTAACTAAACCTACGTTGGCTCAAGAGGTAGGGAACAGTCATGGGCAACCTAACTGCTAAAAAGTTAAACAGGAGGTTCCAGGACCACCACCAATTCAAACATTTGTTACAGTAACTTTTTGCTAGGGCCCACAAAAATATTTTATTTTAAAATCAGAAGGAAAAAAAAGTTCTTACTCACGTAGTATGTTTTTATACCAATGCTGTAAAAAAATAAATACAAGAGGCTCAAGTCAAAAGTGTCCAGAGCTCATGAAGGCCACATCAATGGTTCTGGGTTTTTTCCCCCCAGTCTTCAAACATATATTTTACATTAGAATTAAACTACTTTCTAATAGGGGAGAGAATAGTAACTAAGAGTACTACACTCTGTGTACTTCCCTTCCAGCGAGGAATCCAAAAGCCTTAGCACATATTTAAGAAGTTTTGACCTAACTTCAAAAACATCCTTGAAATACTTAATATGTGAAAGATAGAGTCTGATTCTGAACAGACATTCTCTAATAAAAATTAAGAGTTCAATGGCTCCCATACATCAAAGAATGTTATCATAAAATCTTAAAAAAAAAAAAAAAAAGGGGGGGCGTGCCTGGGTGGCTCAGTCAGTTATAGCTCCGCCTTCAGCTCAGGTCATGATCCTAGGGTCCTAAAATCAAGCCCAGTGTCTGCCTCCTTGCTCAGCAGAGACCCTGCTTCTCCCTCTCCCACCCCACCTGCTGCTTGTGGTCTGTCAAATAAATAAGTAAAATCTTAAAGAAAAAAAAAATTATCTACAAGTTACTGCCCCCTCCCCCATTTCTGAGCTGCTATCCCTACTCTACAACAGGAAATGCTGACCTGCAATCCAGTAGAGAAAGAATGCCCAATCTACACTGAATTGACTGGATCAAATCCACACAGTGACATGAATTACTCAACCATCCACATTTTCTGCAGCATAACACTTGACTTGGAAGTTACCATGAAGAAGTTCAGTCAAAAGCAGACACTTAACACAGGGCTTTAATGTAATACCATTTAGTGACGTGACAATTTGAGAAAAATGGAGAGTATTCTGTGGATAAGAGAAATTGAACACATCTGATGGAGTGGGATTTTACAACACTGTGACAAGACAGCCAGCATGGAAAACTATTAATTTAAGTGCATTTTAAGAGCTAAATACTGCTGGTCATTCATTAATGTGTCAGACATTTAATCGGAAGGGCGCACCTTCAACAAAGAGAAAACCAAGAAAAGATTTTTTTTTCTTTCTTCCTTTTTTTTTTTTTTTTAAACAAACTTTGCTACTAAATAATCCCAGAAAGGCAAATGAACCTTCTAGTTTGTACTTGTCATTCCACAGATCAGCTGGAAGAAACTGTTAGGTGAGACAGGAGACGTAAGGTCACCAGACAGTGAGGAAGGCAGGTTTCTGGAAATGCAATAATCCCACACATTTGCTTCAAGGAGAAACCTGCAGACATATTTTCAGGTCTTGCTAAGTAACTGTTTATTTGCACTCAATACATTTGGGAAAGTCTGCTACATAGCTAAGGTCACTGTGACCACATAACAACAGATGAAAAGGATAAAGCACGGAACAGCAAGAAAAATTCATCCCACCCTCCTAAGAATTTCAGTGAACCAGTAAAAAATTGAAGATAAACAAAATAAACAGATACAGCCTTCATCTTTTACGAATATACTTCCTCCCCAAATCTCCCCAATATAAACACTTTGGAGTGTTTATATATTCAGTGCAAGAAACAGTGTCATCGGTACGTTTGAAACACCTCTGAAGAAAGAATAAAGCTAAAACAATTCTGAACACATTTCAGTGTGGTGTAATAATGATATTACACTAGAGTGATGGGGGAGAGGCTCTGATAGCACCCATCTGCATTCCACATGAAAAAAACAAATCTAAGATCACTTTTTAAAGAATTCTACAAGCCACATACCCAAACAAAAAAAATTTTTTTCAACAGGACTGCTTTATCATGTAATTTAAGACACAAATGTTACAAGAACTGCAAATGAAGACTTAAAAAGTTAGCAGCTAAAAAAAAAAAAAAAAAAAAAAAAATCAGGTAATTCATGCTGTATGTCACTCCTCCCATAAATACTTTTAGCCTGTGTTCAATTACAGTCAATTCTGAATTGGCTCACCTCTGGCTTAGACTTCTCAAGTCTTTACACAGAGTAAAAAGAAATGGATAAAGATGAAAGAGTATTCTATCCTGTACTTTGACCCTGGAAAGGTGTGGGTCTGCTTAAAAAAGGAAGAAGAAACAATCACAATAAAGCTTAACACTATGCGGAGCGTATAATCATTTTCAGCGACGGACTGCAAGCTGCGCTGTGAAGAAAATGCATAGCAGAGGAGAAAGCTGGGGATCTGGGGCAACAGGGAAGGAAACAGTGTCAACACAGTGGAAGTGATGAAAACATCTGCGTCTACTTGGGAGCCCCCATGCCCTGGGAGCATTCCTTAAACAGCCCCCTGCTCTGGACGGCTGGCGCCCAGACTCCCCCAGTTTGGGAAGCATGACTGCCCGTGTGCCACCTTATGCCACTTCCTCCACTGACTGCAAAGCCGTCTGGGAACGGAGCTGTTCCAAGGGCAACAGAACACACGCACTGTATGGTCTAACCCACATCAAGAGGAAAAATTTCTTCTTTCTGTATGTCTATTTTTAATACAACTGAAACAGAACCTTTACATAAATTTGGGCTTCCATCCAGTCCATCTCCTCAGTTTCCTTAGGAGGAACTGGGCGATGGAAGCAAGCAAAACAAGATTATAACCACAAACGACTGCACTTTCAACATGATTATCAATTTTAAGGGACAGAGAACACTTGAATGTTTTGTAACACCAAACTTATAAAACAAATTTGGTTCTAAAAACTGCAATTCATCCCCCTAGCATTTCTAAAGGTTGGTGTTATTTCTGCACGGACAGATTAATATATTAAATTAAGCCAAGATTTTAAAGACTGGCAAAGTTCTATCACTCTATTTAAAAAAAAAAAGATGTTTAAAACAAAAACAAAAACAAAATACAAGTTAGTTGCTTCATGTTACATTTCACAACCATTAATGTTATATGCTTTCTTTCTACAGACACAGGGTCCTTTATGTCACAACTGCAATTACTGACTGCTTAGATGTTTACAATTACACGGGCTAGTGTTCGACTAGAGCCTGTCGATGGTGACGTCTGGAGGTTTTCTGAGTTTCAACCTAAGGTGTGCCAGGCCCTCTCCTAGGACCACGCTTGCAGGGAAAGGGGAGGGAGAGGAAATCACAGATCAAGTTCTTAAGATTGTTTCACTCTCTTCGTGGCTTTCTGTTTCTTGGTGATCTGTTCAAAATTTCATCCTCCTGTTGGTTGAAAAAATAAGAAATTCACTATAATTAGCAATGCTTTAAATAAGTGAAAACTTCACCAAGCTTTCAAGATCAGCCAGGCTGAGGGTAACCCATCTGCAGCAAAAACAAGAGAAGAAAAACGATTAGAAGAAAATGTACCAGAAACAATGGTTTTCTCAAAGGCAGCAGGGTTCTGTATGCTCTAATTTTGTCTGTACTGTTTTCTGTAAACATCCACTTTCCTCAATCTAACCCATCAAAATTTTCTTTAAACAGGACCAGATGCCCTGCTTTCCCACGTGATCTTGCTCAATCCTGAATAACCTACTGGCCTGTGGGCATATCAGCCCCATTCTGAGGCTGAGAAAGCTAGGATCTCAGGGGATGGGGGACTGTCCCAGCAGGCCCCACACAGCACTCAAGACTGTAAGCCCAGGGCTCCTCGTACTCTACGGAGCTACTTCTATTTTGTGAGGAGATTGGGGAATATAAAATACATGTGTGAGACCGGTCCCTACCTGAAAGAAGTACATCTAGTTCAAAGTCTACATTGTAGCTGAGACAGAATATAGCCACAGAAGGTATCAACAGCATTGACCTTTATCGATGGAGGGGCAGTTGTAGAAGCTGGAATGGAAACTGGGTAGGGTTTTCGAGGAAGGAGCAGACTGAAACAGAGCAGTGCTTGCAAAAGGGCCTCAAGAAAGATGTAGATTATTCTTTCCCTCATATATCCTACTATTCAATCCCCCCAAAATCTGTACCGAGAAGCCCAGTGAGTTCTTACACTCCTCTACCCCTGCTCATAGCCACCATTATCTTGCCTGCATTATCACAGCAGCCTCCCAACTGGTCTCATTGATTCTCCCTGGTCTGTAGAAAACACGGCAGCCAGCGTAATCAGATCCTGTCACTCCTGTGCCCCAAAGCCTGCAATGGCTGCCCATTTCACAAGGAGAAGCCAAGCCCACACTACCACCTGGGATGCCCCACCTAATCTGGAGCCTTCCCCACCCCCGACTCTACTGGCCCACATGGTCTTCTAGACTACTACTTCAGGCCTCTGGGCTGGCTGTTGTCTCTGTAGGAATGTTTCTTCCCATGGACATTTCTACAGCCAAGTCCTTTATCTCTTTTAAGTCGGCCCCAGGGTCACCTCTTCAACAAGGCCTACCATCTCTAACACTGCACCCCACCCCACCTCCAGTACTTCCAATACCTCTTTCTGTTCTTTTATTTTTCACAGCCTATCACTTCCTAACATATTATTTACTTCATTATAATGCCTACTGCTTATTGTCAGTTTCCTCCCACTAGAATTTAGACTCCCCAAAGGAAGGGTATCTTTGTCTTGTTCACGGACAATGTGAGGCCCATGACGGGCACTCCATAAATACTTGCTGAATGAACAAATCCATGAACAACAGGGACAAAAATTTTAGAATACAATAAAATCATTGTTCAAGAAATACTTTTTTCCCCCTCCTAACCACTAGACCACCAGTGAAGGAAATACTTTTTCAGGGCACAGTGAGGAGAGAGAAAGGAGACAGACGTGTTGGATAATAACCTGAATCTGAAGTTACCATCTTCGCAAACACGTTATTGGTTTTCCCCTGAAACCTTCTGCTTACTCCAGAAAATCAATTACAGTAGAGAAAAATACTTCTGAGATTCAGATGTAGTTTTAAATGATCCAAGGAAATGCTTCCCTACGTTGCTAAGAATTCTACTTTTAAAAAATTAATCCTCATGGATTTTTTTCTTATTGCCACAGCCCATGAAAATTATCCTCTGAAAATAAGCCCCTACTTAAATGCACCTTCCCAGAGCTGCTTGGGCTAGAAGACGTACTCCCCCCTGCCGTTACCTCTACTTTAGGTTTCCTGTCGTCCTCCTCCTGACTGGCAGTGCCCCCGTCTTCTTCAGCATCACTTTTCTGCTTCTCTTCTGAGACAGAGACCAAAAGAACAACAAAATGAGCAAAACCTCGTACTTGTTTTTAACTAGACCAGCAGCCTTAGAACACACTTCTGGAGTCTAGGGCAATCTTTTTCGTCACTTGTTTCTGAGTTTGAAACACCTTAGGGTCTTGCTTAAAGCAGATATTCTGGGGTCTACTTACCAAGCTTTTCTTCGCCCTCCTCCTCCTCATCTCCCTTGTCCTTTTCCTCTTCCTTTTCTTCTTCTTCCTCCTTCACATCTGGTTGAGGAGCATCGGTCTTCTTATACTCCACAGGACTGGACTGTTTCTGAAATATTCCCCAAAGTGCAACAGTTTTGTTCACGTTTTTATGTACTACATTATCATGTAATTATTAAATGCCTATGAGCGAAGTTCTGCATGAGGCCCTATACTGGCATAGATAAATAAAAGTATTAAGACATTCCCACCCCGAGAGCTTTCTCTTTAGTGAGTGTGTGTGTGGGTCAAAGGCAGAAGGAAGAGTCAGAATAAAGGGGTGAGGCAGGATCATGCAGATCTAAACACCCAAGATGACTGAGGCACGGACACACAGACAGAAGCATGGTGGGGGAGATGGCTGAAAAAGGAACTTTGGGGAACAGGTTACAAAACATATCAAATGCAAGGTGAAACACAATCCTCATTTAATAGAAGTAGAGTGCCGGGACGCCTGGGTGGCTCAGTTGGTTAAGTAGCTGCCTTTGGCTCAGGTCATGATCCCAGCGTCCTGGGATCGAGTCCCGCATCAGGCTCCTTGCTCAGCAGGGAGCCTGCTTCTCCCTCTGCCTCTGCCTGCCATTCTGTCTGCCTGTACTCGCTCTCTCTCCCTCTCTCTCTCTGACAAATAAATAAAAAAAACACACACACACACACACACACACACAAAAAAGAAGTAGAGTGCCTAAACAGAATATTCTCTCCTGGTTTCTGGATTGCATACAACAAAGACTAAACAAGAAAAACTTTAAAATAAAATAAGGCTGGATTATCCCCACATGTTTTTTTGGGGGAAGGGCAGGGATAATGAAGGAAGAATGGATAATGAAAAAAAATCAAAGACTGAATTATGAAGCATATGGATACAAACAACTACACCAAGGAGGAAAAGCTGGTTTGGGCCCAGATGGCTGGTTTTGTATCTAAGTTGTTGTGTTTTTTATTTTTGTTTTCTAGAAAACTTCTGCCAAATATTAGGGAAGAGTAATACAGCAGGCTAAAACACCAGTAGAAACTGTAGGCCCGTAAATCCTGCTCCCATCTGGGCACCATAAATGCCCAGTGAGAGCAGTGACTAAGGTTTCAGATGTGGCCCAGTCATTACTAGGAAAACCTCAGGCAACAAATCTTATACATATAAAAAGAGTTCTTTTTTTAAAAGTGACTAACAGAAAAGCTCATACCTTTCCAGAGCAGCAGAAGAGAACAACGAGAAACACGGGCAGAGCTACAGTCAAAATGTAGACCACCCAGAGCCATGGGCGCTCCTCTGCGGCCTCAATCATCTGCCCCACTACACCTGGCTGAAAAACAGGACAGGACAGATTTCAGGTCCTTGGTTTTGACACCAAATATAGGCTGCACTGTTTCACTGTTCAATTTCTGCATGTCACTACTCAGGCTCCTCCTCTGTCAAAGGGTTCAAGCCAAGATAATCATACAACCTGAAAAGAAAGTAAGAGAAAAACCTCCATTTCCCCCCCCTACTCTTATCATCAAGGTGATTTCCCTTTCAGAGATGTGAACGCAGGTTTCTTAATCACCTGCTAGAGGCCCCCTTAACCTCAGGGCCAGTAAATGAAGAATTTCTTGATCTTAGTAATCTCTGGCTCTCCGACTCACAGCTTGGTCATGTGGCCAAACTGGGGCAAAATTATGTATACTGGTAAATCAAGATTCAACATTTAAGAGTGCATTAAAATACCCTAAATGGCTAATTTCTTAAATTGTGTTTTAGCACATTAATTAAAAACAAAACAAAACACACCCTACCCATAACACAAATAGGGAATCTAAAAAGCTATTACATAAGACTAATGAAATCATGTCCAAACGCCCAGTATTTTGTCTTTAGCAAGCATCCGGTCACATATTTTATGCCAATATTCTCAAATAGGGGAAAAGATAAATCTTAGAAGATAGGCTGCCATAAAAGAAACGATTTGTCACCAGCAATAACAGACATAAATGCATGAGAAGCAAGTGAGAACGAACCTCGGCAGCCCCGTCAGCAGCTTTCTTCAGACCCCATCCATCATTGGCCCAATCATCAACTACTCTTCGATCCCCACAAACAATGAAGTTGTCAAAAAAAATGTCTGAGGTCATGGACCACAGTTCCAAACCAATAGCACTAAAAGGAGTCATTTTGAAAGGTTCCAGATCTTCAAAGAAATCCGGATTTGGTATTTTCCGGGGCTTCCAGATTCCCTGGAGAAAAAAATAGAGTTTTTAAAACATTTCAGATAATGAACAACACAAATGTATGGTGAACCTAAATAAGAATTAAGATGAATTCTGCATGATCAACGAAGGTAAGTGCTGACTTTGTAAAATGTAACTGAGTACCCAGGAATAAACGATGAAGATGTCTGGATTCCCAACTACTTTCAATTTCTAACCTCAGCCCTGACCTTGACCCAAACCCACACCTGCTCTGCCTGGCATATTCCAACAAACTCTTATCAAAGAACAGCCTTGAACAAGCACAGGCTTGCTCAGTGGTGATTTGCAATGTATGTGACCTTCAACCAGCAAGTGTACTTCTTGAAAACTAGCTAGAAGAATAGTTACCACACATACCCAGACGTGTGCAGGGTTGAACACTGCAGCAAAGACTCTGAGAGCAAACATGGGTGGAAGGCAATCCACCCAAATGGCCATCCACAGAACAGCTAAAGGGCCAGGTTCTTTTATTTCTTTTTTTTTTTTTAATTAACATATAATGTATTATTTGCCCCAGGGGTTCAGGTCTGTGAATCATCAGGCTCACACATTTCACATCACTCACCATAGCACGTACCCTCCCCAATGTCTATCCCTACCACCCCTCTCCCCTCCAGCAACCCTCGGTTTGTTTCATGAGATTAAGAGTCTCTTATGGTTAGTCTCCCTCCTGACCCCATCTTGTTTCATTTTTTCCCTCCCTACCTCCCACAACCCCCTGCCCTGCCTCTCAAATTCTTCATATCAGAGATCGTATAATTGTCTTTCTCTGATTGACTTATTTCACTTTAGCATAATACCCTCTAGTTCCATCTACACCATTGCAAATGGCAAGATTTCATTTCTTTTAATGGCTGCATAGTGTGCGTGTGTGTATGCCACATCTTCTTTATCCATTCATCTGTTGATGGACATCTAGGTTCTTTCCATAGTTTGGCTATTGTGGACATTGCTGCTATAAACATTCGGGTGCACGTGCCCCTTTGGATCCCCACATTTCTATCTTTAGGGTAAATACCCAGTAGCGCGATTGCTGGGTCATAGGGTAGCTCTATTTTCAACTTTTTGAGGAACCTCCATACTGTTTAGAGAGTGGCTGCACCAGCTTGCCTTCCCACCAACAGTGTAGGAGGGTTCCCCTTTCTCCACATCCTCACCAGCATCTGTCATTTCCTGACTTGTTAATTTCAGCCATTCTGACTGCTGTGAGGTGGTATCTCACTGTGGTTTTGATTTGTATTTCTAAAGGGACATTTTACTTAAAGGGCTATTTTAATTTATTTTATTGCTTGACTACACAACTAAAAATACACTTACAAACAGAAATGTATACACACAGTATAGGCACAGAGACACACACTCATACCTTACATTATGAGGAGGACAGGGATGCCTGGGTGGCTCAGTCGGCTGAACATTTGACTCTTGATTCGGGTTCAGGTTGTGATCTCGGGGTCTTGAGATTGAGCCTGCTGTCACGCTCCATGCTCAGAGCACAGTTGGCTTAACACTCTCTCTCCCTCTCCTACCCCTCCACTGCATGCTCGCTCACTTGCTCCCTCCCTCTCCGAAATAAATAAATATTTTGTGAAAAATAAGATACAATAAAGGGGGACAAAGTGGAAATTAACGATGACAAATCATCTAAGACAGAAACTGAGGAGACCAGGGTCTGAGTGGTCACCATCTGTATGCCTAGCATTTTGTTTGCACCTCTCAGTCTTTTCACAGCTGAGATACTGAAGGGAAGCACTGAGCAGACTCGCAGTCAGGGAGCCTCCCTCCCATCTCCATGGTCTATCCCACCGATCGCCAGTTTGGATCCAGTGGCTGCGACGCCCCTACCACACGACAGCAGGCTGCCCAAATCACAAGTTTTGGTTTTTCTTTTCTGATTTTAAACACAAGTTACAAAGCAATCATGAAACCTCTTTCCAGTCCCTAGGTTTATTTTTTTCAACGCTTAACATATAAGCTCTCTCTCAATTCCGAAGTTTGGGTTTTTTTGCATTTTTTTTTTTTTTAAGCTGGACGGGGAGCCTCATGCACCACCCTGACTCTTAAGACTTAAGCCCAAATCAAGAGTCGGACTCTCAACTGACTGAGCCACCCAGGCGCCCCTGAAGTATGTCTTTAATTCAATTGTTTGAATATAGTGATCAACCATGCCGCCTCCCTATAGACAAAACTTCTCTCCAAACAAACAGATCAATGAGGCAACTCAACCATGAGGAGGCACACACCTGGTAGTTAGGATTGTCAATCATGGGAGGCTTCCATTTGCCCTTATAATTAGGGTTGTCAATCATAGGTCGCTGCCAGACACCACACCCAGGGGCCGACTCACACTTGGGGTTGGCAATCTGAGGAGCCTCCCATTCTCCATCCATGTCTTCATCCCTGTGGAGGTAGAAACCAATTACAAACAGATTCTATGATCCATGACTAGGACAGCCGCGCCAAGGCTCCCCCGAAGTCCTGCAGTAATGCTTCCAGGGTCACACTGTGTCACCAGAGTATCATTTTGTCCCTGCATTTCTAGTAACAAGGGTTTTTCAGGACAGATGCCTTCAAAACAACCACGTAATTAAATTTGCTGAGCCCTACACTTAAATTGGACACCTGGCTATCTTTAATCAGTAACTTTTATGTCAATAAAAGAGCAGGCAATTTAAGAAGTTCACCGAAGCTCTTACCAGTCCTCTGGCTTCTCTGCGTCTGGATCAGGTACGTATTCGGGCTCATCGTCTAACCAGCCTTCAGGCTTTGAAGCATCCTCATCCGGAATTTTAGCAGGTGCATCTTCATCCCTTACAACAGAAAAAGCCGGTCAGGACAACACTGGCCAAAGAGTCACAGTGTGATCCCACATTATAAATCTGAAACAGGGGCAATCTGGAAATATTTTGGTCGTGCTTACTCTCAAGATTTAAAATAACTCCTTCTAGAAAACAGAAGAGAATAATTCATTCATCTGACAGTGGTCTAGTATTCAGAATACATAGAGAGCTCTTAGAATTCCATAAAAAAGACAACCCAACTTAAACACTGGCAAAGGATGTGAACAAACATTTCTCCAAAGATACACAAAGGGCCAAAAAGCACATGAAACGACGTTTAACATTGTTAGCCATTGGGAAAATGCAAATCAAAGCCACAATAAAATATCACTTCACACCCACTAGGATGGCTATAAGAATGACTATAAGATGGCTATAAGAATGACTGCTAAAAACAAGTGTTGGCAAGGATGTGGAGATCACGTAATGTCACTGGTGGGAAAGGAAAACAGCGGCAATTCCACTCTAAGACAATGAAAACGTAGAACCACCCAAACACCTGTAATGACTGTTCATAGCAGCATGATTCATAACCACCGCCAAAAGAGGGAAACCACCTAAACATCAGTCAACTGGGGCCTGGATAAAGTCCACACTTCAACATGGACGAACCCTGAAGTCTTTATGCCAAGCACAGAAGCCAGATACAAAAGGTCATATATTACAGTATATGGATGTCCAGAATAGGTTAATCTAATAGGTTAGTAGCTATGTCCAGAACAGGTTAACCAGGGAGACAGAAAGAGGGTGGATTTTAGTATGTGAACAGTAACTCAAACATTTACTCTTAAAAGAAAAGTTCATCAAGAAGTAGCTTATTTCAGGGGCGCCTGGGTGGCTCAGTGGGTTAAGCAGCTGCCTTCGGCTCAGGTCATGATCTCAGGGTCCTGGGATCAAGCCCCGCATCGGGCTCTCTGCTCAGCAGGGAGCCTGCTTCCTCCTCTGTCTGCCTGCCTCTCTGCCTGCTTGTGAACTCTCTCTGTCAAATAAATAAATAAATAAATCTTTAAAAAAAAAAAAAGAAGTAGCTTATTTCAAAGTTTTATGCAGGCATTATGAAACAGAGCCCACATTAACTGGTAAGCAAAGACATCTTCTATCCTCTGCCAAGATTATGCTTTTGACCCATGCTTGTTCTAAATTAATTGCATGAGAACACTGCAGAACACTGTACAACATTCAGCTGGCCCTTTTAATGAAGCTGAACATTGACACTCCCACCCCCAAAATAAAACAGCTAGTTAAGGAGTACGATACTGAAATAGGCTGAGTCCAGGTCTACACTCACAAATATACAAATAAATTCAGTGTTTAGTGCAGCATAAAAATTCAGGTACACATACTTTAAGGAAGGAAAAACATCAGCTAGAATTTAACTGCTCTTTGTCACTCTCTGACATTTCTAAAAGTCACTGGATCGTAGTTCCAACATGGCCACAAGACTACAACCCTGCCTGTTTTCACTTTTCATCACTCTCCAATTGGTACCCAACAAGAAAGGCTATACAGCATATACTCAAGTTCACTCACACATGCCAAGCTCACTCCTACCCCTCTACTTACTGCACATGTTGTTTTTCCTCAGCTGGGAGTACCATTACCCATCTTCACCATTTGCCTGACTCCTTAACCCACTTCCAAGTCTCAGTCTGACTTCCCTGCTCAAGAAACTGGCCCTGGACCAGGCATAGCTGGTGCTCTCGTCACTCACTAACACCTACTACCAGATCACTCACCGCACGCACACCAACCTTGTCTGCCTGCCTCACAACTCGACTGGGAGCCGTGTGGGCAGCTGGTATCCCTGTGGGCAGCTGGTATCCCTGTGGCTTTGTCTTCCACTGCCCAATACAGAGCAGAGGAGTCTTGAGTGTTGTTTAAATGGGAAAAAGGTTATTTTACAAATTAAAATTTAAAATTTAGGGCACCAGCGTGGCTCAGTTGGTTAAGCATCTGCCTTTGGCTCAGGTCATGACTTCAGGGTCCTGGGATGGAGCCCCACTTCACGCTCCCTGCTCAGCAGAGTCTACCTCACGCTCCCTGCTCAGCAGAGTCTACCTCTCCCTCTCCCCCGACCCCTCCTCCCCACTTGTGCCTGTGCATGCATGTGTTCTCTCTCTCTCTCAAATAAATTAATTAATTAAATAAAATAAAAGAAATAAAATCAAGCAGGGAGCCCAATGCAGGGCTTGATCCTGGGTCCCTGAGATCATGACCTGAGCCAAAGGCAGATGCTTAACTAAGCCACCCAGGTGCCCCCAAAATCTTTTAAAAAACAAATTAATTAAATAAAATTTCAAGACTTTTAAAGATTTTTTTTTTTAATTTATTTATTCATTTGGCAGAGAGAGAAAGAAGGGAAAAGCAGGCTCCCTGCTGAGCAGAGAGCCCGATGTGGGGCTCGATCCCAAGACCCTGAGATCATGACCTGAGCTGAGGCAGAGGCTTAACCCACTAAGCCACCCAGGCGCCCCATAAAATTTCAAGACTTTTAAATGTGAATTCATAAAAGCCCTGGAAAGGCCAAGCGAACAAAGGTTCTGCTACAAACCCACCATGTTCCCACAGGCAAACTCTATCATCAATTTCAGCATTTTGTGGCTTGTAAAATAGTATTAGGCAATCGAGATGATCACTATGGCCCCTTTTCAGCTATAGTGGTCTCCCATTTTTCCTACCATTTAGAGAGCACCATAGATTATTAAAATTATGAGATCTTAGCCAACATCAGTTGCTTAAGCCACATGGAACATATGAAATGCTGCACTGTGAAGACTCACCAGTCGTCTGGTTTGACAGCATCAGGATCTGGTATTTTTGGTCTTTCATCCCAATCCTCAGGCTTCTGGTCTTCTGGGTCCTCAATCTCACGTGAAGGATTTACAGGAGGAGTCATGTCATTTAGCAAATTTCCACTATTCACAACAGACTGGTCCACTAATATTTCAAAACTATTATCTGGATTCAAGACTGAAAAAAATTAAATGCAATTTAAAAAAATAAATCAACCACTCATTTCCCAAGTTCTCTTTACCACAGCAGAAGATCCTATTTCTAATAGGAAATGGAAGCACAGAGTAATGACCTCAGGGTGTCAGAGTCAGAAGACGGTCTTGGAGCCTTATGTAGTTAACCCTCTCTTCCTTATCTGTAAATCATAAATGCTAGTTCCTCGGGATTTTAAAACTAAAGCAAATGACACATAAAATTTAAAGTTGCAGAAGACTTCACTTATGGACATTAAAAACATCAAAACACCAAAGGTATATAAACTCATGCAATAATGGTCTGACACAAATGGTTACACACCAATCAACAGGCAAATAAGTTTATTTATTATAACCACCACCCCCCAATAAGGAAAAGCCCATTTCCTCATTTTTTGAACTGGTACTACTACCATCTATGTTACCAAAATTTCCAAGTACACAAGCGTTTGATTTTATATATTAAACCACATGTCTACTTATGGTTGTACTTTTGAGTCCAGTGGAACTTTAAATCCATAAACATATCTGAAGTGAGACTTACTCTAAAGCCTGGATCCCACACCTAAATGTCTCACTGGCAACTGACTAGGTCCCAGCACATCCAGAATACTATGGAAAGCAGGGAGCACCTATGCCACTGCCTCAGTGTTAATGAAGGCCGGCAATGTTGTCAGTCATATGTGCTCTCACAGAGATATTCTTACACCTTTGTGAAGAGAGTAAGTGGAATACAGCACGTTCAACTTTTTTTTTTTTTTTTTTTAAGAGAGAAAGCACATGCATGTGTGCAAGGAGAGGAGCAGAAGGAGAGGGAAAGAGAATTCTGAAGCAGACTCCCCACTGAGCATGGAGTCAGACTTGGGGTTTAATTCCACAACCCCAGATCATGACCTGAGCTGACATCAAGAGCCAGCTGCTCAACCAACTGAGCCATCCAGGCACCCCAGCATTCGACTTTTAATAAAACACTACACGTGTTTATACAGATACGGTCAAATACATATTACAATGTTGACATTTCAAATAATTTTAAATGTAATTTATTTTGCTTATTTCTAGCTTTTGAATTCTATATGGAGTATGTATTACTTCTGTTATAAAGAAAAAAAAGGTGGGGCCCCTGGATGGCTCAGTCGTTAAGCATCTGCTTTCGGCTCAGGTCATGATCCCAGGGTCTTGGGATTGAGCCACGCATTGGGCTCCCTGATCAGTGGGAAGCCTGCTTCTCCCTCTCTCACTGTGTCGCTCTCTGTCAAATAAATAAAAATCTTAAAAAAAAAAAAAAAAAGGGAAAGGAAAAAAGTTACTGTATTCTTTAGGAAAAGAGGCCTGTCTATATATACTTAAACCAGCAGGAAAAGCTTCATTAAAATAAAAAACGCATTCCAGGGATGTCTGGGTGGCTCAGTTGGTTGAGCGGCTGCTTTCGGCTCAGGTCATGATCCCAGGGTCCTGGGATCGAGTCCCGCGTCGGGCTCCTTGCTCCGCGGGGACCCTGCTTCTCCCTCTACCTCTCTCTCTCTCTCTCTGACAAATAAATAAAATCTTAAAAAAAAAAAAAAAAAAAACGCATTCCAGGGGCCCCTGGGTGGCTCAGTTGGTTAAGCAGCTGGCTCTTGGTTTTAGCTCTGGTCCTGGTCTCGAGTCCATTCCAGGCTCTGAGCTCAGTCAGAGGATTTCTCTCTCTCTCCCCCTCTGCCCTTGCCCTCCCTTGCATGGTCTTTCTCTCTCTCTCAAAAATAAACAAATACATCTTTAATAATAAAATAAAAAACGCATCCCAATGTCCAACTGTCTCGGGATGCCCAGGTGGCTCAGTTGATTAAGCATCTTGATCCCAGGGTCCTGGGATCGAGTCCCATACTGCGCTTCTCGTTCTGCCCTGCTATTCCCCTGCCTGTGCCCTCTCTCTGACAAATAAAATCTTAAAAACACACACACACAAAAACCTCAACCATCCAGGTATTGGAGCATCCAAACTTTAACTGAAAGATAATTTGAAAACAACAACATGTATTTCTTTTTTTTTTTTTTTTTAAGATTTTATTTATTTGTCAGAGAGAGAGGGAGAGAGCACAGGCAGACAGAATGGCTGACAGAGAAGCAGGCTCCCTGCCGAGCAAAGAGCCCGATGCGGGACTCGATTCCACAACGCTGGGATCATGACCTGAGCCGAAGGCAGCTGCTTAACCAACTGAGCCACCCAGGCGTCCCACAACATGTATTTCTATTGTGTCCCATTATTTAACATGTTATCATCAAGAAAATACACAATGGGAGAACATGAGGGGAATCAGCAAAGTTTTTTACGGAACATACAAGCTTACTCTTAAGATGGTCTCAAACCCCACTTTTCAATTCAACCTATGGGAAAAGCAGCTTTTTAAGTTCTTTTCACCACTACAATATTAAGTCAACAGAGACTCTTACTTGCGGACTTCGGTCTTCTCCAGATATGTAATCTTTAAATTAAACAGATAATAAATGTATGGTGCCATAATACCCCCAAATTAATATGTTTTCTTACTTAATGTATAAAGATGTGTCTTCTTATCAGTAAAATAGGTCTTCAGATCTGCATCTGGCCTCTTAGCATGCTTTTCTTCATATACACCCGTTTTGGGGTTTTTGTGGCGGAAGATGAAATGCAATTTATAGTCTTCTCCACATTTATCTGGACCAAACATAATCGTATAAGGGGTCTTGTCGTGGAACTGATCCTACAGAAACAAAAATGAATTATTTTTAAGTGACTCAATCAGAGGGTTCAAAAGCAAACTTTCAAAATGTGCTATTTCCTCTAATAAAATCCCAGGTAAATTTCTGGCACCTTAAAGAAAAAGCTGATTCATTTGTGAGGCTTATATAGATACCACTGAAAAGGAATAACCAGAAATTACCCGGGGAAACTTACATGAGGATACATGAAAGTACTTAAAAACGAAACAAAAACAAAACAGAGTAATGCATGTATCTAGATAGTTACTGCTTCTTTCATAAAACAAAGAAATAGGTTTGCCAAAACTAAAAATTACACAGAACAGAAGTCAGGGATAAGGCACAATGGCTTTGAAATTCACATCTCAAATAAAAAAGAAGCATCAAAGTCAATATTCCCAATCCTCTAAATATTTCAACAGTAGGAGAGGAGGCCTTCATTTTCTCAGGTCTTACAAGATTCTCTTTCCTTTTCTCTAAGATTCTTAAAAGACAACTGTGGGTGGCCATATAAGGAAACAGGAAGGACGTACCAGGTTGAGTTCTGGGGTTTTGGAAAGCAGTTTCACGTAGGCACCACCACATTCTATTCCATTTTGGAAATTAACCTCATACCTGATTTCAAAGAGAAAACCAGAAAACCGTAAGGCATTTTGAAAGATCAAATTTCTTTGACCAGTCTTGGTCACATGTTTTATCACAGGTCATATGTTTATCCTTAAGAAAAATTTCACCCTATTGAAGACCTTTTTTTTAAGTAATTTTTATACCCCACTGGGGCACCAATTCACACCCCAAGATCAACAGTCTCATGCTTTACTGAGTGCTCCTCATTTTCTTTTGCTTTTGAATGGCTGTTCAATCACCCCCAAAGCATAAGTAAAATAAAATAAAACCTTAATGCAGATTCCCAGTATACACTTTTGACAAAATCCTGATCATTCGCCATCAGGAGAAAAGTAAGTTAATCTGTTTCAAAAGAATTTACTGGGCAGGAAAAAAGTACTGGATTACAGGATGCTTAAATATACTGCAAACCTGCCACTGCGATAGGTAATTATTCTTATAATTTCCTAAGATCTGGGAAGTTTCTATCAAGCAAACGTTTGACTCACTGAACTATGAGAGGCTTGGTATCAAACAAAAAGGGCTTGTTCAGTTTCGCAGAGATGGCATGATGCTTGGCCCGAGACATCAACACAAGCCCTTTATCACCTGGGAGCTTCGTTTCCTTCATTTCATCTACCTCCCACTTTCCTGCAAGACATCAGAAAAAAAAAAAAAAAATCATGCTAATCATGCCTTTGAAGATCTCTTAAATGTTAACAAGCAAAACTCCAAGGCATGCACATCTATCATACTGGCAAATTTTTAACCTACTCCATTTACCTATGAGAGCTAGCCCATTAACCACACACATGTGACAAGTATTAGGATATGGTTTTTAAACCTGTAGCTTATTCACTTCATCTACACCTAGAAAGACCTTCCATTTAACATAGACAGCAGCACAGGCGACACATTACCTCTCCATTTTATGGTGTAAAGCAGTCAACAGGTCTAATCCTATGAACACACACACAGCAAAGCTTCTAAGGGAAAAATCTTAAAATGTATACAGACTATTTGCAGACCTGCCTTAAGACACACTATAGAAACCACACATGAAGCCTCAGTCTGCTATTCTATATAAATCAAATGGAACTCTCACCATCGTATTTGGCAATTTCATCATCAGTGTCATCTTTCTTGGCTTTGGATAAAATCCACCTGTAATTAGGACAAACCCCCAAATTAAGATTTAAATGCCAGCTGGCCTGTGAAAAGAAACAATGTAAATACTAACACAAGCAGCATCTACCAAGTCTTCTTAGCCTACTTAATCACTCTAGTACTTTCCTTTTTTTTTTTTAAGATTTTATTTATTTATTTGACAGACAGAGATCACAAATAGGCAGAGAAGCAGGCAGAGAGAGGGGGAAGCAGGCTCCCTGCTGAGCAGAGATCCTGATGCGGGGCTCAATCCCAGGACCCTGGGATCATGACCTGAGCCAAAGGCAGAGGCTTTAACCCACTGAGCCAGCCAGGTGCCCCCACTCTAGTACTTTCAACTTTTAAATCTGCCAAACAGAAATACATACTATTCAACTCACAAACCTGTAAGAAAAAGTACCAAACCCATGAAATAATTCCACTTTTTTTTTTTTTAAGATTTTTAGTTACTGAAAGAGCGAGTGCGGATGTGGGGGCGGGGGTAAGAATCTGAAGCAGACTATTCACTGAGCATAGAACCTGACGTGGGGCTCGACCCTATGAATGCGAGATCAGAACCTGAGCTGAAACCAAGAGTCAGACGCTTAACTGAAGTCACCAAGGCATTCCTCCACTTTTAAGACTAAAGAGAAAAAAATTTCTCAGTTCCAAAGAACAATATATAAGATCAAGGGGAAAAGAGAAATGGAAATTAGACCCACATATTCTAAAAAACTTTTCTAAATGGACATGTTCTAAATTCCGTCTAAATGACGACAAACACTGGGGACATAAAATAGTTATAGTTAAGACATTTTACTATATAAAATGCTATCTGAAAAGGAATCCACTATCACATCTTACTTACATGATGCTTGCCTACAAGACATTTTTCCCCAAGAAACACTTACCCTGACAGGGTTCCTCTGTCAAAAGAATCAGCAAAATACACTTCCCCTGTTGGAACCGGAGCTTTATAGGTAACCTGTGTTAAATTTAAAAATGTATCAAGAATTGCAATTTTCAGCACGATTCCCTTCTTAGTAAGATTTGCTTTCAATTACCCCAAACTTTTATAGCTGCCTCATGATTCAATATATGTAATTTATCATCGGCAACATATAAGAAAGGCTGCTATTTTAGCCAACTTTGCTTGCCCTTGGAAAAGGAGCCAAATTTACCTTCATCCTTTGACTACCTCAAGAGGTCAAACAAATAGATTCAAAGACCACTTCAAACCTTGGGAGATGGAGGAGTGCTGGTATCTGGTTTCGATTTGGAGTCTTCTACCTCTTCAATAACATCATCGAGGTCGTCCTCAATATCAATCATATCATCATCGTGTCCTTCATGAGCCTGAACAATGCCAGTTCCAAGGACCAGTAACATACACAGCAGCCACTTCCCTTCCATGTTCTACATTTAAAAAAAAAAGTAAAATCAGTGAAATGTTATTGCTTCCTTTTAAATATTTTTTAAAGATCACTGACCCCTCTCTTATTTAAAATTAAGGCCTTCAAATCAGAAAAAACCTTTACTGTGACTATTTCATTTTACAGATAAAGAAAGTGAGCCCAGAGAGATAAAGGGGGTTTTCCTAAGATCAGTTAAAAGACTGAATTTCACGAAAATTTCCAAATGAAACTCAAAACGATTGTCCCCATATAGAATTATCACATTGGCTTCTCAGACCCAGGCTGTCAGGATGCAATTTCCAACTCACTTCTTGCATTTAAAAACAGTTCGATGGGGGTGCCTGGGTGGCTCAGTGGGTTAAAGCCTCTGCCTTTGGCTCAGGTCATGATCCCAGGGTCCTGGGATTGAGCCCCACATCGGACTCTGCTCAGCGGGGAGCCTGCTTCCCCCAGCCCCGACTGCCTCTCTGCCTACTTGTAATCTCTGTCAAATAAATAAATAAGTAAATCTTTAAAAAAAAAAATTTAAAAAAAAGTTCAAAGATGGACAAAAGCTTTTTTAACATATTAATTTGCAATTTACAATGACATGGTAACAGAAGGGCTAAATAGCCTCACATGAATGATTTAATATAGATATGGTTATTGTTCAAAGATCACCAAGTTTAAACATGGTTTTAAGTTGGTGTTTTAAGACTGAACAAAAATATTAAACCAAGGACTAGCTACTCTTACCTCTTGTTCTTTTAAACATGTAAGTGCCTTGTGTATTGTGTTAGGCTGTCATGGGTGGTAGTGGGTCCTCTTTCCAAGGACCACAGATTTAAAGATATAAAAGCCGAGTCACATGGATGGACAACATGATTCAATAGTACGTAGTACAGTTCCAGTTCTGCAAGATGAGTAAGGGTTCTAGAGACAGATGGAGGGGATGATTGCACAAGAATGTGAATGTAATTTATGCCACAGAACTGTACATTTATTTAATGATGGTTAAGAAAGTAAATCACCACAAACAACAAAAACTAATTTTTAAAAAAAGACAGTAAATCTTATGTGGTTTTAAGGCAACAACAAAAAAATGATTTAAGGAAAAAAACCTGAGTTTAACATTTTTGGTCTCTTGTTTACAATGAAGACCTTTATTTCTCAGGCAAAATCCAAAAGGAATAAATAAGAAAAAAACTGAAGGAGCTCCTTCATAAACTTCAAATGGCCCCAATTCACAACCAACACTGCCATTTTGACCAACTGAGTTTCTAGAAAAATGTAAATCAATTTATTCTCATGCTCAGTTTAATGCCAAATTCCTATAAACTCTCTAATCCTTTACAGTGAGTAACTCAACACAAATAACTATATTTTCATGCATCATTTAGTGGTATTTCTTTATGCATCTTAGGACTGTGTTCATAGAATGAAAGAAGGTAGAGACTGGATTCCTAAATGCTTAGCATTTAGTGCAGAAAATAAAAGTGCTAAATAAAATCATTCACAACCTTCTCTAGGACTGGTTTTTAGAAAAAATTCTTTTTTTTAAAAAGATTTTATTTATTTATTTGACATAGAGAGAGACAATGAGAGAGGGAATACAAGGAAGGGAAGTGGGAGACAGAGAAGCAGGCTTCCTGCCAAGCAGGGAGCCTGACGTGGGGCTCGATCCCAGCACCCTGGGATCACGGCCCGAGCCAAAGGCATACGCTTACAACTGAGCCACCCAGGCGCCTCTTTAGGAAAAATTCTTAATATCAACATTCTGCTTCAGTTTCTTATATACTTAAAAACACAAGTAATCTCTCATTTATTCACTGGAAAGACCTCTGTTTTCTGGAATGGCATAGCAATATTGCTATTTGATTTACAACTTGCTCTCTGAAACTAAACAGGCTGTTTCAACCCTTTTATCTAAATCAATTTTATCTAATTCCCAAGTTCTTGCCCATAGAAACAATGCTATAGGGGCACCTGGGTGGCTCAGTCGGTTAAGTGTCTGACTTTGGCTCAGGTCATGATCTCAGGGTCATGGGATGGAGGCCAGCCTCAGGCTCTAAGCTCAGTGTGGATTCTGCATGTCCCTCTCCCTCTGCCCCTCCACCCCACTTGTGTGCACGTTTTTTTCTTTTTAAAGATTTTGTTTATTTTGAAAGAGAGAGTGAGAATCTCAAGCAGACTCCACACTGAGCATGGAGGCCCATGCGGGGCTTTATCTCAAGACCCCTAAGATCATGACCTGAGCCGAGATCAAGAGTCAGAGTCAGACCAACCCGCTCAGATGCCCCTAAATAAATAAAAATCATAAAAAAAAAAAAAAAGAAAGAAAGAAAGAAAGAGACAAAGCTATAAATGGCAATTAGAGTCCCAGGTATAAGCTATAAAACCAAACTAGCCCCAAACACAGCTAAAACAACATATAGCTAAGATTTTTTGAAAGTAAATAAAATGTGCTAAGACTAGTAGTAATTAAAAGTACAAAAGCAATGGATTACTTAGAACTGAGTACTGGTGCTGGAACACACATTGTCCAAGGAAAAAAGCTAATCAGGAAGATGGTCTGGTGGGCTAAACACTTGCCTTTAAAAAAGAACTGATTTTTTTTCTCTCAGTAAGTTTTAATGTGTTGATATATCACTGCTATAGACTGAATTAGATTCTCCCACCCAAATGTGCATGTTGAAGCCCTAATTCCCAATGTGACTGTATCTAGACACAAAACCTTTAAGAGAGGACTTAAGGTTAAGAGGTCACAGGGCGCATAGGGCCCTAATCCAGCGAAACTGGTACCCACGTAGGACACTAGGAGCGTTCATGCACTGAGGAGAGTCCGTGTGAGGACACAATCAGGAGCAGTTCTCTGCAAGCAGGAGAAACGTCCTCACCAGAAACCAATCCCAACAACACCTTGATCTGGGACTTCCAGGCTCCAGAACTGAAAGAAAATCATTTCCTATGATTTAAGCCCCTGCCGTGGTATTCTATTCAGCAGCCCAGGCCAACCAAAACAGCTCTCCTTCAGTTTTTAAGTAAAATGTAGAGCTATGTTTCTCAAACTTAAACAGCTGTCAGCATCACACAGGGACTTGCTGAAGAAGACTGCTGGACTTGGTCTGAGTTTCTGATGCAGTCCAGGCCTGGATTTTTACTTTTCCAGCAAGTTCCGGGAACCACACTTTGAGACCACTGCTTGGGGTTTATGAATAATCCATCTGGGCTTGGTTTTCCAGTTTATAAAGCACTTTCATACACACTGTTCATATAAATCTCCTGTGAGGTATTACTCTCGTTTTATTTTATGGGTTAGGAAGCAAGACTTAGTGAAATCAAAATAACCTACTTATTATCACAACTAATAAGTGAGACTCAAAGAATTCAAATCCTCTATTTCTATTACACTAAACAGAATGCTACTATGTAGTTGCATACTGAGAAGGCATAACGGAAGAGAAGACAGGAAGAAGACCAGGCAGGAGGAGCCTTTAGGAGTGATCTGGAATGGGGAGGTTCAGATAGGGTTAGTGAGGGCAGAGCGACTGTGGAAGAGTGAGCCCAGGCTGTGGGCCTAGGATGGGGGGGGGGGGGGGGAGGCATCTGTGTCGGGGAGGCAGAGTGGTCCCACTACAAGGAAAACCCTTTTCACAGAGCAGAAGGCTGGCTACCTGTCCTGTCAGGAACAACACAGGAAGTCTCTAGGAAGCTTCAGAAAATGCACTTCTCACCCACTGCCGTTTCCTCTACACTCTGGGGTGCAGAACCTGGTTTTTTAGGTGAGAGAAGTGTGCAGGCATTCACCTATTCCCTTCACATAATCCAGAAGGCTATGGAACCTGTGAGGCATCAGTCCTGCCAAACCACGCCTCTCAGAGCTCTTACCTTAATGAGCCTTACCCTCTGCCAGCTCCACATACGCTGTGTTAACACCAGTACTGTTACACCAGTATTGTTACAGTATTTGCCAATATCCCCCCCAAATGCTACAACCAATAGGTCCATTCTAGTTCCAAGATCCACTAGTAAGTCAACTTAAATGTTCCAAGTTGTGTTAGAGATTTGTCCATATTTACAAAGAATTCACCAATAAATTTTAAGGTGACTTTAATTCTCTGCTTTGTTAATGAAAATCCAACATTACTAAGACACAGAATCCCCCCATCTTCTTTCAGCCCCCCTACATGGAATGGAGTCCAAAAGGTAGCACTGACTGGGTGGGTATTTACACAGGATGTTGCACTACTATGCTTTCTAGAAGAAACCATAGGAGAAAACTTCGGTGATCTTGGGTCTCACAATAAGGTTTTACATACAACATCAAAAGCAAGATATATGGAAAGAAAAATCAGTAAGCCAGATTTTATTAAATTAAAAACTTCAACTCTGTGAAAGACTTAAGAGAATGAAAAGACAAATCAGACAAGGAGAAAATGCTTGGAAAACGCACAACTGATAACAGACTGGTTTCCAAACTGTACAAAGAACTCACACTCACCGAAGAGAAAACCAACCATCCAGTTACAGAATGGACAAAAAATTCTGAAGATAGCTCACCAAAGATACAGAGATGAAAAATAAACATGAAAAGATGCTCAGTATCATCTGTCACTGGCTACTTGCAAATTAAACCAAGATACCACCACACACGTATTAGAATGGCCAAGATCCAAACACTGGCAAAGGTGTGAAGCAACAGGAGCTCTCATTTATTGCTGGTGAAAATGCAAAACAGCATTTTCTGGAAGACAGTGTGGCAATTTCTTACAAAACTAAACGTAGTCTTACCATCTATTCGGCAATCATGTTCCTATGTACTTGCCCAACTGATCTGAAGGATTACATATGCACAAAACCCTCCACACCAGTGTTTCTAGCAGCTTTATCCATAACCACCCCAAACTTGGAAGGACCAAAAATATCCTTCAATAGCTGTATGAATAAACAAACTGCAATGCAATATTATTCAGCAACTCAAAGAAATGAGTTATCAAGCCACAAAAAGACTTGGATGAATTTTAAATGCATATTGCTAAGTGAAAGAAGCCAGTCCGAAAGGGAAAAATGTTGTATAATTGCAATATGACATTCTGGAAAAAGCAAAACTACAATACAGTAAAAAAATCAGTGGTCACCAGAGGTTCGGGGGAGGTGGTCAGGATGAATGCCATCAGCACAGAGGGATAATTCAGGCAGTGAGACTACTCTGTAGGTTGCTAGAATTATGGATACGTAACTCTGCATTTGTCAAAACCCATGAAACGTCACAGCACAGAGAGTGAATCTCACTGGATGAAAACCTTAGAAAATCATTTAGGAGGTCGAGTGACCCAAGGACAGCACGTAGGATGTGACAATCTGTTACACATACATTAAACCACCTCACTGGAAGGGGTAGAGAGAGGATGCTGACCTACGTAACTTCGGAGTCTGTAAACTAGACTGTGCAAAAGCACTTTACCAGCTGGTAAGTTCGTTCCCAGGGGCGTACAGGTTGACAATCCTGATACTGCTGTATACGGACACGAGAACTGAGCAAGTGAGTATACGGGTGGTGGAAGGTGGGAGCCACCTTTTCACTGTTAGGTGTGCACGCTGACCGATAAGCAAGGGCAAGAGGCTGGAACAGCCCTATAGTAATGGGAGAGGGCTGGAGACATCGGTGTAAACTCATGCTGCAGCTAATTCACGGAGGGTTACATGTAGTATTTCTAGATATGCACACATATGCCCGTTAGTACACACGTTTCCCTGCTGTGTCACCTGTGAAGGCCTAGAAGAAACTACACCTCAGTAGCAATAAATATACCTAGTACCAAGATCTTGATTTTTTTTTAAGAGTTTATTTATTGGGCGCCTGGGTGGCTCAGTGGGTTAAAGCCTCTGCCTTCGGCTCGGGTCATGATCTCAGGGTCCTGGGATCGAGCCCCGCATCAGGCTCTCTGCTCGGCAGGGAGTCTGCTTCCTCCTCTCTCTCTGCCTACTTGTGATCTCTGTCTGTCAAATAAATAAATAAATAAATCTTTAAAAAAAAAAAAAAAAAAAGAGTTTATTTATTTAGGGCGCCTGGGTGGCTCAGTTGGTTAAGCCACTGCCTTCGGCTCAGGTCATGATCCTGGAGTCCTGGGATTGAGTCCCGCATTGGGCTCCCTGCTTGGCAGGGGGTCTACTTCTCCCTCTGACCCTCCCCCTTCTCATACTCTCTCTCTCTCTCTCTCTCTCTCTCAAATAAATAAATAAAATCTTTAATAAAAAAAAAAAGAATTTATTTATATGACGGAGAGAGATCACAAGTAGGAAGAGAGGCAGGCAGAGAGAGAGGGGGAAGCAGGCTCCCTGCTGAGCAGAGAGCCCGATGCGGGGCTCGATTCCAGGACCCTGGGATCATGACCTGAGCCAAAGGCAGAGGCTTAACCCCCTGAGCCACCCAGGCACCCCAAGATCTTGATTTTTTTAAAAAAGATTTTATTTATTTATTTGACAGAGATCACAAGTAGGCAGAGAGAGAGGAAGGGAAACAGGCTCCCCGCGACCCCAAGATCATGACCCGAGCTGAAGGCAGAGGCTTTAACCCACTGAGCCACCCAGGCGCCCCCAAGATCTTGATTTTTAATAACACTTCCAATTAAAGGAAACAGGGCCCTTTAGAGAAGTGGCCAACTCTAGGATTGGGGTAGGAAATAAGTAAGATGAGCCTGGAACATCTCACAGTGCCAGAGAAATGTTCAAAAAAGAAAACAAAAATAAAACACCCATCATGATTGGGGGGGTGGTATGTTAAAGGAACACAAGAGTGCCCAGTGGCCAAAGTGGAACAGTATGAGTCAACAAAATAAGTGGTACTAGATAATACCCTAAGTATAAAGTAAATGTCCATCTGATACAAATACACGGGTAAAGAAAGAAATGGGGGAGAAGAGACAAATCTCCCATGCAGAAATATTCCAACTGATCTATGCAGCTACTCCTCCTTGAAGGAAGGAGAGCCTAATCCCCCACTCCTTACATGTAGGCGGCTACACAGTGATGTCCTCCCAAGAGCACAGTATGGGAAAACCAAGAGAGAGAGAGAGAAAGAGAGAGAAACGTTTCACTGGAGAAACCTGGCAAAAGCTATCTCACCCAGGTGACCAAGGTCAACATCAACAGTGAGAGGTCATGTTGAGAGTATGTACCCTTGACACAATGTGATGAAAAAAGGACTTTAACCTCTGCAGTCTTCCTCCCAAAAATCCGTATCCCCAGCCTAATCATGAGAAAAGCACCAAACAAAACTGCAACAACAGGAGGACATTCTACAAAACATCCTAACCAGTAGTCCTCAAAAATGTCATGGCCGTCAAAACTAAGGAAAGTCTAAAGAACGGTTGCAGCCAAGGAGAGCCTAAGGAAATCTGACTAAATGCAATGTATCCTGGAACAGAAAAGGGACAGTGAGTAAAAACAAGGGAAACATGAATTAAAGAAAAGTTTAGTTAATATTTATGTATCAAGATTGGTTCATTAGGGCGCCTGGGTGGCTCAGTGGGTTAAAGCCTCTGCCTTCGGCTTAGGTCATGATCCCAGGGTCCTGGGATCGAGCCCCACATCGGGCTCTCTGCTCAGCGGGGAGCCTGCTTCCTCCTCTCTCTCTGCCTGCCTCTCTGCCTACTTGTGATCTCTGTCTGTCAAATAAATAAATAAAGTCTTTAAAAAAAAAAAAAAGATTGGTTCATTAATTATAATCAAATGTTCCATACTAATTTTAAGTTGTTAACAGTAGGGGAAACTGGATGTGCATCATATAGGAATCCTCTGCGTGGTCTTCATAATTTCTCTGTAAACCTAAACCTTTTCTAAAAATTAATTAAAAAAAAAAAAAAAAAAAAAAAAAAAAAAAGATGTTCCACAATTATGCCTCAAATGGTTGATCTCCCACCCCTTCAAAAAAATCCTGGAGCTGAACTATACCACAGGAATCTAGTCTAGCTCTCCTTTTTGCACAAGAATGAGGTCCAGAGACCGACTTGCCAACAATCAGTTATTGGCAGAATCAGGATCAGAAGCCAAGGCTCCTGCAGCCTGGTGCAGTGCACCCCACTTGGTAATTCCACAAACGCTTTTGTCTGAAAGACACAAAGTGATTTTCCACATATTTTAACAGCTAGGAAGATTTCAGAGGTTTTTTTTCTCCCTTTAAAGTCTTCATTTGTCTTTACGCTGACAGACTCCTAAGCAGAGAGCACACTTCTACTGTCACTTTGCTTCTAAGATTATCGATAGGAAATCTGTAACAAGGAGTTCAACAACAAAGCAAGAATGCTTAATTTAGAAAACAAACAGCACACACACCCCCCCCCAACTTCCCCAGAGCCACAGAGCAAGTGGTTCGTAGATTTGGAAGGTTGAGGAGTAAAAGTGCATAAAGCAATTACCTTTAAACCAAGAAACATTCTCCTATAATAAAGAAACATTGGTCACATTTGCTAAAATTCTCTTCTATTTCACAGTTCATGCCAAGATCTATCAGCTCTTTGACAGCAAGGCTTCCCACATTCCTGCACGCCATGACAGCCCCCCACCTCCAACTTTAAGCCATTATATTCTTAGATCACTTCATTTTTTGGTCTTCTTTCAGAGGCCATCTTCTCTCCCTGTCTCTCATAACTTTTATCACTGCAAGACTCTTACCTTAAACTCTACAGCAAAGCCCCTCTGAGCCAGGACGCAAATGCTGGGTGGATGAACCACCTGTAGCTAGGCTAGTCGGTGCTATGAGAGTCTCACAGTGGGCTGTTTAAATTCCTATCTTAGCCAAATTAAAATCACTACAGTCATGGACCCCCAGGACAGCCTGCAATCAGAAAACAAAAGCACAAATATGAAAATCTTTCAACATCTATGAATCTACTGAAGTGGACAACTTGTCTCAAAAATACCATTCAGTTATATACAAATGGGAGTTTTGTGTGGTTCTGTCTTATGATACCCTTTAAGCAAAGGCTTAGTCAGTAAAACCAGTAACTGTGGGGGCCAACTCCATATGGTCCAAGTTCTGATTTCTACTGATCCAGAACTTGATCTAAAACAAAACCTACGGGACAGCTGGGTGGCTCAGGGTTAAGCATCTGATTCTTATTTCGGCTGGGCTTCTGATCTCAGGGTGGTGAGATCGAGGGCGGGACCAGGCTCCCCATTCAGCAGGACTCTACTTGAGACTCTCTCCCTCTCCTTCTGCCCCTCCCCATGCTCACAAGTGAACACACTTTCTTTCAAATAAATAAATCTTTAAAAAATAAAATAATAAAAATAAAACCTACAATACCTAGGTTCTAGAGAAATCGACAGACTGCATATCCTTCAAATCCTCATCAGTCAATCAACTGGACTTCTGATAAAAGCTGGGTGGCAGAGTTCAAGAGTGTTTTCTGGCAATCACAGGCTCAGACTGGGAATTATATATTAAAAACGGGTTAAAGGAAAAAATGCATCTGATGCCCATCAGAAAACTTGGCTAGAGTAAGACACTAAACCAATGTTTGTTAATGGTATCCAATTCCACGAGTGCCAAGGAGGTATCAAATATGAAAAAAAAAAAAAAAAAAAGTCAATCAGGAACTCAATCTGTAATATGGTATCCATAAAGTCTGAAAACACAAGGGGCAAGGGGATTTTTAAAAATCTGGAAACAGGGGCGCCTGGGTGGCTCAGTGGGTTAAAGCCTCTGCCTTCGGCTCGGGTCATGATCCCAGGGTCCTGGGATCGAGCCCCACATCGGGCTCTCTGCTCCACAGGGGGCCTGCTTCCTCCTCTCTCTCTGCCTGCCTCTCTGCCTACTTGTGATCTCTCTCTGTCAAATAAATAAATAAAATCTTTAAAAAAAAAAAATCTGGAAACATAAAAATGTTTTACGGATTAAAAGTGACCTTGATGACATTATGTATACTTGCCTGTGTTTTCAGACTTAATGAATATACTGTAGTAGTAGTTCTACAAATCAATTTGGGGGGGTTTTGGGGTCAGTATCAAAATAAACTCATAATACTATAACCTTTTCTTTTCTTTATCTAACTTGCAAAAAATGCACAGGTTAGTACCACTTAAGACTCATGCTAGTATTCTCTTTCTACAAAAACAATGCCAAAAAAGCAGCAATTTCAAAAATAAATTCCCAACATGATAAAACTGCATAGAACTACATACACACACAAGTGCATGTAAATCCTGGTAAACTCTAAGTAAGGTCTGTAGATTGTACCAATGTCAATTTCCTGGATTCGAGATTGAACTATAGTTATGTAAGAAGCTATAACTCAGGGGATGCCTGGGTGGCTCAGTCAGTTAGGTGTCTGACCCTGGATCTTGGTTCAGGTCTTGATCTCAGGGTTGTGAGTTCAAGCCCAGCACTGGGCTCCACCCTGGGCATGGAACCTACTTCCAAAAAAAAAAAATTAAAAAAAAAATGCTACAATTGGGGGAAGTTGCATGATGGTTGCCAGAGACTGCTCTGTACTATTATTGCAACTTCTTACAGGTCTATAATTAGTTCAAAATTAAATGGTCTTTTTAAAAATATTTTTATTTATTTATTTGACAGAGTGATAGAGAGCAGAAGTAGGCAGAGGGAGAAGGAGAAGCAGGCTCCGCACTGAGAAGGGAGCCCGATGTGGGGTTTGATTCCAGGGCCCTGGGATCATGACCCGAGCTGAAGGCAGACACTTAACTCACTGAGCCACCCAGGTGCCCCTGAAATTAAATGTTTTTAAATGACGTATACTGGATCAACAAAGATGGCACTTCAGACTTGAGCAAAGTTGTCCAGAAACCAGCTTTAAACTGACCTCCTTCTGTAAAGCTTAAAATTATAAAGGAAGACTCGGAAAAATGAGCTGGATTAGAAATCTGAACTTGAGGGGCGCCTGGGTGGCTCAGTGGGTTAAGCCTCTGCCTTCGGCTCAGGTCATGATCTCGGGGTCCTGGGATCGAGTCCCGCATCGGGCTCTCTGCTTGGCGGGGAGCCTGCTTCCTCCTCTCTCTCTCTGCCTGCCTCTCTGCCTATTTGTGATTTCTCTCTGTCAAATAAGTAAATAAAATCTTAAAAAAAAAAAAAAAAAAAGAAATCTGAACTTGAAGAGGTCAAGTCTTTCTCTTTTCCTTCCAGTTAATAGCGGTTTTGTTTTTAGTAATTAAATGTAATTATCTACCTATATCCATGCCAGAGTATCTGCACCCTCTGGGTTCACATGGACAAACACACACATTTATACTATACTTATAATATACATGACTTCTGGCTTGATTCCCAATTTCCCAAGGACAGAGCACTAAGTCTAGCTCTCAAAATCTCAGGGACAGGAGTCTTCAAGAGCACCTAATCTACTCACTTTTAATACTGCAGTCGACACTTTTTAACTTTTACAAGAGTGAATTCATAAAAAAAAAAAAAAAAAAAAGGACAATTCAGAAAAGTAATTCCTGATAACCCAAGGCAGTACGGCACATGTAGTTGGTATAACCCAGAGAAGCCTGGGCCCCAGACTCCCCTGCTCCTCCCTGTGGCCCTGCTCAGCTTACTGAACTCCCAGGAGTCTTCTTCCCTGTTTTACAGCTGCGGGGTAATAGTACTACTGGTGGGAAAGCCTGCTGTGAAAACAGAAAAAGGTAATACAAAGTCTATCAGAGTCCAGGACTTTATAGGTAGGTATAAACAAATAGTTCGTTCTTTGATGCACAATTAGTACAACCAATTGAATTAGTTCAATTCTCATACAAGACCCACAGGTCTAATACACCTGCCTCCTCCTCCAACGTTTTTCAGCAAAGCTGAATAATTTTGCATGGCCAGAAAAACTTGCTTTCCTCCAACCACACTGTATGATTTCTTAACTCTTCCTTGCAATGGTATCTCTACAATTTCAGCATTCGTAGACAGAAATGTCCATGTTTATCTGTGATTTTTTTCCTGCTTTGTCACTGATTATTTCTGTTCATGAATTCTCCAAAATTCAATTTATTTCTTGGTTAATTCTAATTCTGTTCTCAGCACACTCTGAAAAAAGACAATCCCAACTATTTTACTACATACATTTAATAACACAGGAGACTTCACCTGTACACGTAATATCTGATTTAACAGAAACAGACAATTCTGCATTGAATTTCAGCAAATTCAGATAACCACTTAGATCAACTTTAGGAATGGGCACGCTAAAGAAATAGTAAATTTGTACCCTGTAAGGCATAAAACTTTATTCTCAATAAGGGTCTGTGTAGAAAAAAAAGGTATTTAAAACAAATGGAGCCTTATTTTTTGAGTTCATTAAATTTAAAATTTCTATATTTTACCTTTTTAAGTCTATTTTTTTCATAGGAAATATCGGTCTGGGGCACCTGGCTGCTAAGTCAGTAGAGCATGCAACTCTTGATCACGAGTCAGGAGTTCAAGCTCCATGTTGGGCGTAGAGCTTACGTTTAAAAAAAAAAATCTATCTATCTATCTATCTATCTATCTATGTATTTTGGCGTATGGGGGAGAGAAGTAGGGATAGGGTGGCTGGGTTATGGACATTGGGGAGGGTATGTGCTATGGTTGAGTGCTGTGAAGTGTGTAAGCCTGATGATTCACAGACCTGTACCCCTGGGACTCATAATACATTACATGTTAATAAAAAAAATATTATTAAAATAAAATATATATAGGTGTATGGTTTTCTTTTCTTGTGAAGGCTTTGTCTGGTTTTGGTATTTAGGGAATACTGACCTTACTAAATGGGTTGAGAAGTATTCTCTCCCTCCTATTTTTCAGAGGAGTTTGTGGAAGGATTGGTATTAATTCCTCCCTAGGTTTCTGAATGAATTTACCAATAAAGGCATTTGGTTGTAGGCTTTTATTTGTGGGACTTTGTTTCTTAAAAGAAGTTAGGAAATTTCAACCCTAATTCCTATAATCCATGTGAAATTAGAAAGAGGAACAGAAGAAATCCCCAGGAAGGGATTATTTGTCACTTCATCAAGCTGAAGAAGTTCTTTCTATTCCCATTTTATTATTTTTTTAAATAAAGATTTTATTTACTTGAGAGAGAGAGAGAGAGCATGAGACAGGGGAGGGCCAGAGGGAGAAGCAGACTCCCTGCCAAGCAGGGAGCCCGATGCGGGACTCAATCCGGGGACTCCAGGATCATGACCTGAGCTGAAGGCAGTCGCTTAACCAACTGAGCCACCCACGTTCCCCAATTTGTTTATTTTTATCATGAAAGGGAGCATTTTGTCAAAAGCTTTTTTCTGTGTCTATGAGATATGGTTTTTGTCCTTTATTAATGTAGAGTGTTACATTCATTATTGAATGCTGAACCAACCTTGCATTTCTGAGATAGTGACGCCAGTTGGTCATGGCGTATAGTCCTTTTTATATGTTGCTGGATTCTATCTGCTAGCATTTTGAGGGTTTTGCATCTATTTTCATAAAGATACAGGTCTACAGTCTTCTTGTGAAGTCTCTGGTTTTGGTATCAGTATAATACTGGCCTCATAGAAAGAGTGGGAAGTGTGCTCTCTTCTATTTTTGGAAGAGTCTATGAATGACTGATGTTAATTCTTGTTTAAGTATTTGGTAGATTTAACCAGTAAAGCCATTTGGTTCTGGGCTTTTCTTTGTGGGACTTGTCTCTTAAAAGAAGTTAAGCTATTTCAAATAATTCCTTTAATCCATGAGAAATTAGAAAGAGGAACAGAAGAAATGACCTACCTAATGTTCTTGGTTGTTCAAAAAAAAAAAAAAAAAGCAAAAACAAAAACAAAACCAATTTATTTTTTAAGGCAGCATATAAGAAATGAGGCAGTCTTTCTTTCATGCAGGTTATCCACTCATCTATTAATACACCCTTTAAAAATGTTGGTCTTATGGGGTTTAAATATCTCAGGTTGTCTAATTTAATCCCTACAAGAACACCAGGAGGTTTGATCACCCTCAGCTGACATAGGAGAAAACTAAAGCTAAGAGAAATTACAGAAACTGTCCGAGGTCACAGTTAGACACAAAGCAGTGTTTGTGAGCAGGTACTCAGAAGTCACAATCGCTCCTGGACTATCCAGTAACTTGGTACAGCGAGTGAACTGCTAACTTTGGGGCCTCAGTTTCTTCATCTCTTAAATGAGAATAAGAACACTATATACTTCTTAGGGTCACTGTATAAACAAAATGCAAGTGCCTGGCTTGCAGGATATATGCATAACCCTAGCAGGGATTTCTACTATTACTACATATGGCCTAGTGATACCACGTAAGTTTTAATGGTTCTAAAACTCGAAGTTTTAAGGCAAGCAAGAAATTGTAAGTCTTCGATTGGAAAGGAACCAGTTAAAAGGGATTTGATTCCAGTCACTGATGAACCAATTTACTACTCTATACCTTCTGACTGTATTACACATGCATCTAGTCAAAAATTAAAAGCATTGTGGGGGCGGGGGCCCCACATAAAACATAATCTTTATTGTGAATGCTTATCCACTTAAAAATATAGCTATATGGGTGCCTGGGTGGTTCAGTTAGTTAAATGTCAGCCTTTGGCTCAGGTCGTAATCCCAGGGTCCTAGAATGGAGTCCCACATCTGGCTCCCTGGGGAGTCTGCTTCTCCCTCTACCCTTCCCCCTGCTCGTGATCACTCTCACATAAAATCTTAAAAAAAAAAAAAAAAAAAAAAAAAATACATATATATATATATATACACATACATACATACACACACACACACACACACACACACACACCTTGTTTCGAGTTTTGAATTTTGTTTTTCATTGATGGGAACATAATTGGTTTTTCCATACCACCACTTTTTTTTTTCCTATAACCTAATTAGGTTTAACATGTGAATACTCAAAACACATTGCTGAAGATCCTCTAAATTCTTTTTTCTTTTTCAAGATTTTATTTATTTATTTGACAGAGAGAGACACAGAGAGGGAGCACAAGCAGGGGGAGCGGCAGGCAGAGGGAGAAGCAGGCTTCCCACTGAGTGGGGAGCCCGACGGGGGCCTCCATCCCAGGACCCTGGTTATCAGGACCCAAACCAAAGACCGCTGCCTAACAACTGAGCCACCCAGGCGCCCAATCCTCTAAATTCTTTATCAAAAAACAAACAAACAAACAAAAAATTCTCCAAATTGGTTTCAGAGCTCAAAGTTAAGCTTAATTTACAAGTACATCTGTTGCAGTTAAAAAATCGACCAACCAGCAGCACTTTCCCAATGAAGTTCTACAGTAAGCTATACAGGTTACAACTATGTGCGGGCCCTTTATTTTTCCTAGGAGTTGTTATGGACTGCCAGTTCTTCTGCCAGGAGTGTAGCAGTTCCCTGTTCACCATCTTATTTGTCCCTCCCAGTAACCCCCCCCCCCCGAATGGTGAGGCAGCCAGGAGACTTCCCATTTCTACCTTGAAGATGGGGAAACCAAGGTGGTTCCTAAGTCAGTTACTTACCATGCTGGGCCTGGAATTCAAGACTCTGCCTTCTGCTTCCCAACCGTCACTTCATGCCTGAAGCTATCTTGCAGGACAAAGTGAACTCTCATGAAAGTATGCAACAGCATGATTGCTAAAAGGGCAGCAACAGCTTCTGCCCAACCGTTTACCTCTCATGGTTCTTGGAAGATAATGTCAGCTGAACTGCCTGACCAATGATAGTTAGGTGGAGCCGGATGCTAACACCCATTTTCAGATAGGTCAGAAAATCTGCTGTTGTAGGACTCATTCACTCCAATACACCGTTCACTCCAGCCTTCTCGTGATTCAGTTACCAGGCCTGCTGGCTTGTGCACCCTGGCTGGTGCGAAGAACTCCCACACAGTGCTTTACCTCTCTGTTCCAAGTCTGCTCTGAGTATAATTACAGCAAGTGTACAACATGGCAATGATTCTATTCATGACCCCCAAACGATGCGGAAAAAGCTAAGATACAGTAGCACCTCAAAACTCAACACAACTCCTCTCTTAAAGACAGAAGTCTACTCATTACAAAATTGAACAAAATATTCCGTTTCCTAAATCAGAGGAAAAGAGACTTAACCGTGGCTCACCTTTGTCCTCGCAAGCTTTTAACATTCAACTCAGTTTAACGTCCCTCAATGGGCATTCACTGACGTGTGCCATTCCCAGCAGCCGACCCACTAGATCCAGTTCTCCCTCCCGTTACTGTAAACGTAGCTTCAGCCAGAAACAAACACTGCGCTGTACGTTCATTAAAGTTTGAATTAAAAATAAAGACGTAAATGTGACTTCAGATACTGGGCAACAGGACCTAACTCGAAACGCAGCATGGGAGTGCAGTGGACCAAAGGAACTGGGATTTGAGCAACACTGCAATCATTATTCATCTAACACTATGTGTCAGACTTCCCCACCTTACTGTACACCCAATTTAGTTCTAACAACAACTTCATCAGGTATTATCACCTCCGTTATTTGTGGAGAACTAGGACCCAAACGGTAAGTGAACTGCCTAAGTTCACACAACAACAAATGATCCAAAGGGCATGAACCAGGGCCGTTATACCCTCAACCCCTCCACCAAAACTGCCCTGCCCTCAGCTATAATCCCAAACGTGATCATAAAATTTATGGGCATGACCTTGGGCCAGTCATTTCATAGCTCTGGGTCTCCTGTTTCCTCCACCATAAAGCGCCCTGCCCTCGGTGAGCTTTTGGGTGCTCTCCTGCTTTTTAATAACGTCCCCTGAATTTCCGACTGGATCCTTCCCCACCCCCAAACAGGTGTAAATGTTAAGACTGAAGTTTTTCAACCAAGGCGTGTTCTAGCACATTCTCCATTCTTCGGGGGTGCTAGGGTTCAGTCTTCGCTTCGCGGGTTTATCTTCCCCCACCGAACCTGTAAGGCTAATCCCATACGTTCCCTCCCCGTCTGAGACCCCCTTTTCCCACGGCTAGGAGCGCCGACTAGGCCCGATCCCACTCCAGACCTTTCCCCGCTGACTCCGACCCACCTCGCGGCTTCCCAGGTAGCCAGTAAAAGGCCTCAGAAAGCCCTAGAAGCAAAGCCATAGGAAGAAGTTAGCCACCCAGAGGTCAAGGGAGCCTCTAGGGCACCTGCCACGCCTCCCGCCCCCGGCGGCGCGGCCAGGGCCTGGCTCCCCACACCGAGCAGCCCAGATTCGGGCCTCGTTCCTCACCGCCGGCGCGTCTGCTGGGGCCTGGGCCCTCAAACCCAGCCCGACCCCCTCGGCCCCGGCCACGCCCGGCCCTTCGGCCGCCGCGCCCCGCACCCAGGCCCCCCAAGGTCCTCACAGGCCTGAGGACACGCGTGGGCCTCCTGTCTCACCTCGAGTTTTACGGGAACCGCGGGCGGTGCCAGCGCCTCCACCCGCCCGCACACCTGGCCCGACGCTGCAGTGGAGACAGCGGCAGAGGCGGCCCGACCGTCACGTGCCGCAGAACCAAGAGGCCTCGGCTACCGCCGCTGCCGCGCGAGCGAACCCCACCGCGCGAAGCCCAGCCCTGCGTCCGCCCCTCGCTCCTGAGTAGCTACGGCCGGCGCCAAGTCCCGCCCCCCCGCACAAGCTCCGGTCTTTGGTTGGCCGCTGTGGCCATCGCTCTATGCACCTTCCCATACGCCCCCTAGGGCTATTCTTCGTGGAGTGTGAGGATTGGCTGGGAATGAGGCAGGAAGTGGCTGTTGATTGGGCGGGAGGGAAGGAGGTGGGCCGCCCCGGAATCGGGAACCTCAGGCGCGCGCGCCCTGGGGCGGGGCCGGCGTTCCGGCGCCTGGATGCCCTGGTACCTTAGTGGGCCCGCTGCCCGGCCTTTCATCCCCAGCTGTTCGGTTCCTACGCCGCCGGGGCCTGGACCTGGCCCCCGGGATGGGCATCCCGTTCCCTTGGCTTAGGGGCAAATGGCAGTCGGCAGACCGGGTGGGAGCTCCTCTGGGCCATCGGGAGGGGCCGGTTCCCGGAGGCGGCATGTGCGGGCCCGGGACGGAACCCGGCGCGGGCTCCCCTGGCCTGGCCTGGAGTTGACTTCGCAGCGCTGTGCTTGTAACTCGGCGCCACCGTTCCTGCAGAGTCATCTCTCTGGGCGTAGCAGCCTGCCGCCGCCTTACCCAGCACAGAGTTCAGAATGCTATAACCCAAGGTTATTTCCTTTTTCAGTTTGGGATGTCTCCTTGAATAAGATTACACGTAAGGGCCCGGAGACAGACTGACGGCGTTCGGGGAAAAGGATGGGAAGATGTCAGACACATCACAGTTTTTTAACCCACTTCAGACACATCTTCAGTTTTAATGTGCTGAGAACCTCAGAAAATGGTTTCTCTCGGCCTTTATAGGTCCTGGTCTTGGTCTTCAGTTTGTTTGGAGACCCAAAGGCTGAATCTTAAGATGGAAAAAACTAGAATCAGCAGGTTAAGAATCAGCCACGGTTAAATCTTTTTACCTCTGATTTAGGAAACGGAATATCCTATCCTAGGAACCAGCATTATTCCCTCCTGGCAGTTGTGAGGACAAAATAGGACACAGAGTTTGATGTCTGCCTGAGTTTAGTATTCTCCAGTCCTTCAACACCCAGATCTGTGTAAGAGAATTTTACTTATGATATTCCCTATGCCACGTGTTCCAAACAGTGAGCTTAAAATGTAGTTATAGGAACTGTATGCGAGTAAAGGAGCTAAAAAGTAAAGAGAAGGGAAGGGGCGCCTGGGTGGCTCAGTTGTTAAAGAGTTTGCCTTCCGCTCAGGTCATGATCCCACTCCCTGCTCAGCAGTGAGTCTGCTTCTCCCTCTCTCTGTGATCTCTCTTGCTCTCTCTCTCAAATAAATAAAAATCTTTAAAAAAAATTTTTTAAAAATAAAGAGAAGGTAATGTAGCTTTGGGTTGGAACCGCTTTCATCTAGAATGGACAGGGAAAGAAGAAGACTTGAGCTGGACCTGGTAAGGTGTGCAGGATTTCTGTAGATGGAGAGTTGGAAGAGAGTTGAAGTCTTCCTTAGATGAGGCAACGGCATATGCGAACACAGGAAAATGGGTAGTGTGTGTTTAGGCTGGAGTGTTTTTTGTTTGTTTTGTTTTTTAGATTTTGTTTATTTATTTTATATTTATTTATTTGACAGACATCACAAGTAGGCAGAGAGGCAGGCAGAGAGATCGGGGGAAGCAGGCTCCCCACTGAGCAGAGAGCCTGATATGGGGCTCGATCCCAGGACCCTAGGATCATGACCTGAGCCAAAGGCAGAAGCTTGAACCGACTGAGCCACCCAGCGCCCTTAGGCTGGAGTGTTTTAAAAGATTTTATTTCTTTGGCTGGAGACAGGTGTTTAAGCAAGCAATAGGATGTCAGCTCTAGGATTGGGTTAGGGGCTAACCCTTGAAGGCCTAGCCAAGGAGTCTGCAGGGAGATGGTTTGGATTTTTTTTTTTTTTTTTAAGATTTTATTTATTTATTTGACAGACAGAACACAAGTAGGCAGAGAGGCAGGCAGAGGCAGAAGGAGAGGGAGAAACAGGCTCTCTGCTCAACAGAGAGCCCGATGTGGGACTCGATCCCAAGACCCTAGGATCATGACCTGAGCCGAAGGCAGCCACTTAACTGACTGAGCCACCCAGGCGCCCCTGGTTTGGATTTTAGATTATTTCAGTATTATTCCAGGGAATTCTGAAAGACGGAGAGAGACTATGAGGACAGTTAGGAAGCCTCTTCTTGGAGCTGATTTAAGGGCAGGGTTAGGGATGCATGTATAGAAACAAAAGCATTAAATGTTGATGCTTGAAGAATGGTCCGTTGGACTCAGGAGGATAGGGAAAGAGAGGAATCAATGCCAACACTGGGATTGTGAGCCTGGGGGACTGGAGGTGAACTGTATAGCCCCCCAAAAGAGGAAATTCAAGCTTGGCTGATCTAGGGGATCCTCTCTGGGCCAAAGACAGAGCAAGACTGGAGATCTTGCTAAGAATCCTGCTTGGGCTTTTTTTGGCTAGAGCATAATGTTCTTCAGAGGAAGAAGTAAGGGGCACGTGGCTCAGTCAGTTAAGATCATGATCCCAGGACCCAAGTAGAGCTCCTTGCTCGGCGGGGTGCCTGCTTCCACCTCTCCCTCTGCCGCTCTCCCCACCCCCAATTTGTGCTCTCTCTTTCTCAAAGAAATAAGTAAAATCTTAAAAAGAAGGAGGAGGCGGCGGCAAAGGACAAACCTCATGGAATATATCCCCCCACCCCCGCAATTTAAAAGCAGTCACTGTTGATTAACTGACCAGATTACAAAAATAATTGCTCAATTCATCCCTCTACTAAGCCTGCAAGTCTGGTCTTCCATGTTGCCAATATCTCCACCTTTTACAAAATGGGTGGTCTTTTTCTTGATTCCGCTTGTGGAAATGATCATCTGACGGCCCTAGGAAGTTGTTTGCTTCTCCGAAATGTTTTCCAACAGTGAAGATCTCATCAATCAGATCCCCCATGCAGATAATGCCATACTTACCAAGAAATGGAGAAATCCAAGGGTTATCTGACAGGGCAATTGGTCCTTGTTGATTTTGCCATAACCACACTTGTGGATTTGTTCATTTTCTGACTTTAGGTTCAGGTACCTCCTGTGCAATATGTGGGTTCTGCAAGTGAATAGTGAAAAGGAGGCTTTTTCATAATGTGTGTATATTATTTTTTCAATGAAGAATCTCATAAATGGGGTCACCTGCCTGGCTCAGTTGGTAGATTTTGTGACTCAATCTCGGGCTTATGAGTTCAAGCCCCAACACTAGGTATAGAGCTTACTTTAAAATCATGTAAATGTCTGCTTTTGTGTTTAGTTTTAAAAAATAAAATGTTTAGGGATGTCTGGGGGGCTCAGTCATTAAGCATCTGCCTTTGGCTCAGGTCAGGATCCCAGGGGCCAGGGGTGGAGCCCCACAGTGGGATCCCTGCTTGGTGGGGAGACGACTTCTCCCTTTTCCTCTGCCTGCTGCTCCCTATGCTATGTGCTCTGTGTGTGTGTGTGTGTGTGTGTGTGTGTGTGTCAAATAAATTCTAAAAAAAATTAATAAAGTGTTTAAAACTCATTGTAAACAAAACTGTTGACCAATCCCTCCTTCCTATCCAATTGATTCTTATAACTTAACTTGCCTTCTACCTATCTGCAGAGCAGCCCTCACTCTTGCTTAACCCCTCCTTCCCTTGCTTGAAAGAGAAAGGGGGCACACAGCCAGAGGGAGCACCGTACATTCCTCTTTAGTTCTTTCCTACTGGTGAGGCTAGTAACCAGCCTCCAACAGGAAGCTCCCTAGGGGTCCACCAATAATCACCTCATTAGCATAAACTCAGGTGTGGCCAAAAGGGGGTCCTTATGGATAACAAAAGACACTCCTGGGGCACTTGGGTGGCACAGTAGGTTAAATGTCCGATTCTTGATTTTGGCTCAGGTCGTGATCTCAGGGTCCTTAGATCATGCCCGGCGTCAGGCTCCACATTCAGTGTGGCGTGTGCTTGAAAGTTTCTCTCTCTCCCTCCGCCTCTGTACCTCCCCTGCTCTTGCTCTCTCACTCTCTCAAAATAAATAAAATCTTTTAAAAAATAAAAATAAGGGGCGCCTGGGTGGCTCAGGGTTAAGCCTCTGTCTTTGGCTCAGGTCATAGTCTCCGGGTCCTGGGATAGAGTTCCGCATCGGCTCTCTGCTCACCGGGGAGCCTGCTTCCCCAACCCCTCTCTGCCTGCTTCTCTGCCTACTTGTGATCTCTGTCTCCATGTCAAATAACTAAATAAAATCTTAAAAAATTAAAAAAGATGCTCCTCTCGTTTAGGAAATTCCAAGGATTTTAGGAGCTGTGCACCAGGAACCCAGAACAAAGACCGATTTTTATTACACTACCATTCCCTCATAGCGATTCCCAGCCCATCCCTACTGCTGGCCTCAGGCAAAAGCTGACTTAATTTGTTACTACAGAGTTCTCTTTTCTAGAGCTTCATATAAATAGAACCATAGAGTATATAGTGTTTTGTGTCTGGCTTCTTTCACTCAACAGAGTCTTCCAGGATTCTCATTTATAAGGTAACATTTATCACAAATCGGTTCCTTTTGCTTGCTGAGTGGTATTCTATCGTATGAGGATGCCTGTCTGTTTACCCATTCACCAAGTAACAGTTATCTGGGCTGTTTCGAATTTGGGGCTCTATGGTATAAAATAGCTATGGACTCTTTGTACAGACATCTCTTTTAATGTTCTCTGAATAGCCTGACATCTTCCATTTTTCTTTGTGGTTTACTACCATGATTGGTAGTTTCATCTTCCTGGTGCTTCCCAAGACTATGGAGTAAGGTTTTGTTGAAATCTTACACACCAGAAAAATCTTCTGGGACACCTGGGTGGCTCAGTCTGTTCTTTTGGGCATCTGCCTTCTGCTTGGGTCATGATCTCAGAGTCCTGGGATTAAGCCCCGCATCAGGCTCCCTGCTCAGCGGGAAGCCTACTTCTCCCTTTCCCTCTGCTGCTTCCCCCACTCATGCTTGCTAGCTTTCTCTCAAGTAAATAAATAAAATATTTTTAAGAAATCTATTTATGCTACCCTCACATAGGTTTTTTTTTTAACTTTATTGATATATAATTTACATACCATGAGGTTTGCCTATTGTCAGTAAATGATTCAATAATTTTTAGTAAATGTAGAGAATTCTACAGCCATTACCACAATCCAAGTTCAGGATATGTGAGCCTTTGTCCATATTTGCAGTCAACTCCCAGTCAACCCCAGGCAACTGCTGAACGGCTTTCTCCCTCTATTGATCTCCATTTTCTAGAGAGGTCACATAAAAGGAATCATATTGAGGGGAATGGGGTAATTGGGTGATGGGCATTAAGGAAGGGATGTGATGTGATGTGATGTGATGAGCACTGGGTGTTATACGCAACTGATAAATTATTGAATACTACATCTGAGATTAACGATGTACTAGATGTTGGCTAATTGAATTTAAATTAAAAAAAATAAAGTAATAGAAATTTTAAAAATAAATGGGATCATACAATATGTAGTCTTCTTTCCATACATGTTAGCAGCATGTATATGAATGCATTCACTGTTCGTTGCTGCATAATATTCCATTGCAAAACAACATGGATGGAACTAGAGGGTGTTCTGCTAAGTGAAATTAAGTCAATCAGAGAAAGACAATTATCATATGATCTCTCTGATATAAGTAATTTGGGAGGCAGGGCGGGGGGTCATGGGGGTTAAGGAGGGAAAAAACAAAACCAGATGGGATCAGGAGGGAAACAAACCATAGGAGACTCTTAATCTTAAAACAAACTGAGGGTTGCGGGGGGTGGGGGGTCGGGAGAGGGTGGTTGGGTTATGGACATTGGGGAGAGTATGTGTTATGGTGAATTCTGTGAAATGTGTAAGCCTGATGATTCGCAGACCTGTATCCCTGGGGCTAATAATACATTATATATTAAAAAGTAAAATAAAATAAAATATTCCATTGCAAGGCTATGCCACAATTTGTCTATCCATTGAACAGCTGATTGACCTTTAGATTCTTTTCAGTTTGGGGCTATCGTAGGTAATGTTGTCATGAACATCTGTATATGAACTTGTTTTTGTTTTTGTTTTTGTTTTAAGATTTTATTTATCGGGGCGCCTGGGTGGCTCAGTGGGTTAAATCCTCTGCCTTCAGCTCAGGTCATGATCCCAGGGTCGTGGGATCGAGCCCCACATCCGGCTCTCCGCTTGGTGGGGAGTCTGCTTCCCCCTCTCTCTCTCTGCCTGCCTCTCTGCCTACTTGTGATCTCTCTCTCTGTCAAATAAATAATAAAATCTTTAAAAAAAAAAAAGATTTTATTTATCTATTTGACAGAGAGAGAGAGAGAGAGAGAGAGAGAGAGCCAGCAAGAGAGGGAACACCAGCAGGGGGAGTGGGAGAGGAGAAGCAGGCTTCCCGCTGAGCAGGGAGCCCGACATGGGGTTCAATCCCTGGACCCTGGGATCACGACCGGAGTCGAACGCAGACACTTAAAAAAGACTGAACCACCCAGGCGCCCCTGTATATGAGTTTTTATACAAACATCTCTCTTTCTCTTGGGTACTCTGTAGGAGTAGAACTGCCTATCTCTGTGGTAGATTTGTGTTTAGCTTTAGAAGATTCCCCAATTGGGGCGCCTGGGTGGCTCAGTGGGTTAAGCTGCTGCCTTCGTCTCGGGTCATGATCTCAGGGTCCTGAGATCGAGTCCCGCATCGGGCTCTCTGCTCAGCAGGGAGCCTGCTTCCCTTCCTCTCTCTCTGCCTGCCTCTCTGCCTACTTGTGATCTCTGTCTGTCAAATAAATAAATAAAATCTTAAAAAAAAAAAAAAAGAAGATTCCCCAATTGTTTTCCAAAGTAGTTGTGCTATTTCACAGTCTCATGCCGGAAGGTTTCGGTTCTCTGCTGCATGGCCAACACTTGCTATTGTCTGTGTTTGTTGTAGCCCTTCTAGTGGGTATGTAGGAGCAGCTCGCTGTGGTTTGTTCCAAATGCAGTGAGCCCCTTCTGGCAGCAAAGCTGTTGCATGGTGCAGTCCGCCCAGTCATGGTCGGCTGCCTTTCTGCTGCCCAGGCTGGGGGAATTCAAGCAGCCCGGGGCAAGAATACCACAGACTCTGTTCTCACCCAGAGTTCAGTGGTTTTTCATGGATAAATGCCCCTCAATTTCTCCTTTGCTTTTTGTCTATTTCCAGAACCCTGAATGGTTTTTTTCTTTTTCTTTTTTAAAAGATTTTATTTGGGGGCCTGGATGGCTCAGTGGGTTAAGCCTCTGCCTTTGGCTCAGGTCATGATCCCAGGGTCTTGGGATCGAGCCCCACATCGGGCTCTCTGCTCAGTGTGGATCCTGCTTCCTCCTCTCTCTCTGCCTGCCTCTCTACTTGTGATCTCTCTCTCTCTGTCAAATAAATAAAATCTTTTTTAAAATAAATAAATAAGAGATTTTATTTATTTATTTGACAGAGAGAGACAGGATTTTTTTTTACAAGAGGGAACACAAGCAGGGGGAGTGGGAGAGGGAGAAGCAGGCAGCCCGATGTGGGGCTTGATCCCAGGACCCTGGGATCATGACATGAGCTGAAGACAGAAGCTTAATGACTGAGTTACCGAGGTGCCCCTAAATGTTTTTTTGGATTTATTTTTTTCCTCTAACTTTATCATTGTTTCCTGGAGAGAAAATTGTTGATCTCCACACTTTGCCATATACTTTTAGTTGAAGATTTTTTCCCTCTGCATGTCTTCCCTTGACATTGCTTTTTTCCTGTTTTCTTGCATTGGTCTCTATGATTCACATTGCAAGGGCCATGTCTGCCATTAGAAAAACTTGGAAAGTTTATAAAAATCCTAGTTCCCGGGCACCTGGGTGGCTCAGTTGGTTAAGTCACTGCCTTCAGCTCAGGTCATGATCCCACAGTCCTAGGATCGAGTCCCATATCGGGCTTCTCCTGCTCTATAGGGAGTCTGCTTCTCCCTCTCCTTTGGCCTCTCCCCCTGCTTGTGCTCTCTCTCTCTGTCAAACAAATAAAATCTTGTAAAAAAAAAAAATCCTAGTGCCCAAGCTGTACCCTTAGAACATTACATCAGAATCTCAAGGGGGAGAGCACAGCCATTTGGAACTCAAAATAATTATAAGCCAGTGAAAAATTAAAATGTCAACAAATTTTTAAAAAGAAAAAAACAAATTAATAAAATGTAAAGAAAAATACCTAGGGGGCACTTGGCTGGCTCAGCTGGGACAAGCATGCAACTCTTGATCTCAGGGACATGAGTTCCAAGTACCACACTGGGTGTAGAGATAACCTAAAAATAGATAAACGAAAAAAAAAAAACCACCCTACACTCCTGTGTTTCCCCTTTACTCACACCAGTACCATACTCACAACCGTTCTGACACCAGATATGTGGGAATTTTTCCCACACTAAGCAATTCTGTGACACCAGCTGGGTGCCCTGCAATTTAACTCAGTCCTGACACCATCTGCCTGGAGATAGCTAGCGTCAGATCCCCCCGATGCAAGGCTCAGTCCATGAGACTGACCACGCTTCAGATGCCAATCACAAGTAGTGGGTCCCCAGGTTACTCACAACATCTGTCCAACTTGGCTCCAGATCAGAGGCTCTCACGACCTCCTCTTGGATTTGATTTATTTGCTAGAACAGCTTGAAGAACTCGGGGAAATACTTTTTTATGTTTACCAGCTTATGAAAGGATGTGATCAAGGATACAGAGGAACAACCAGTTAAAAGGATACATAGGACGAGGTCTGGGAGGGTCCCAAGCAAAGGCACTTCCATACTGTAGTTTTGGGGATATGCCATCCTTCCTGCACACAGATACGCTCATCAACCTGGAAGCTCTCCGAACCCCTAAAGTATGGGGGGTTAACTCTATTTCTACCCTCTCTGCCCCCTCTGGAGAATGGGGGATGGAGATGAAAGTTCCAAGCTTCTAATCATGGCTTGTTCTTTCTGGTGACCAGCCTCCATGCAGGAGCCCACCAACATCTACTTCATTAGAACAAAAGACACAGCTATTACCTGGGAAAATTCCAAGGGATTTGGGAGGTCTGTATCCAAAAGAAGGGTCAAAGGTCAAATATGATAGCAAAAGATGCACCTAGTCCTGTTACCACATAGGAAACTGGAAGGGTTTTAGAAGCCCTGTGTCAGGAATTGAGGGGGGGCGGTACAAAGAGTATATAGATTTTCTATGATCTCATGATACTGATAGAGAAGGGAGACCTCTTGCTTATAGTAGAATGCTGAGAGCTAAGTGACAAATATGAAGTTAGTGCTAGCGTTGGAAAAGCATCACTTTGCAAGTATAATGGTAAAGATTAGCTGAGGTAAGAATCGCCACCAGAGGCTAAATATGGAAGGAAATTTTGATGAGGAACAGGATATTTACATGGTCTTAGAGTGTCTGTCCACAGTACAGAGGACTCCCTCGCAATACTTAAATGCAATACCTGTCTCTAGCTGGTCTCCTGTACTGAAAAACACTACTAAGGGGCATTATAAGGAGGCAGATGATATTGAAACATGGATGGTCGATTAAAGTAATTTGTAGTGAAATGAATTCATTGGGTTGATATCTGTACTGTGGTCATACAAGACCACACAAGACCATACAAGGTCATACAAGATTGAAGTATTTAGGGACAAAGTCTCATGATATATGTAAATGGTTCAGAAATGATCAAGGAAATAGTGTAAAGTGTTGACTGTAGGGGAATCTGGATAAAGGGTATACAGGTGTTCCATGTACTATTTTTATTTATTTTACTTTTATTTTATTTTGGGGGAAGAGAGAGCATATGTGAGAGGGAGGGGGGATGGAGAGAAGGGGAGAGGGAGAGGGAGAGGAATCTTAAGCAGGTTCCATGCCTGGTGTAGAGCCCAATGCAGGGCTTGATTTCACAACCCTGAGATCAGGACCCAAGCTGAAATCAAGAGTCAGTCGCTTAACCAAGTGAGCCACCCAGGTGTCCCTCCTTGTATAATTTTCAGCTTTACAACTTAAAAAAAAGTCAGGCTTTCACAATCCAACGAAATTGTTCACAGGCTGATTTGGAAGTTGAAAGCCCAGAAAGTTGCTTTGTTTTCCACAAAAGACTCACTTTCATTTAAGTGGTAACAAGGACCTGTGTAAAAGGGAACTATTTAGGACAAACTATACAAGGGCTAAAATTCCAAAATATTAACCCACCTCACAACCTTGTTCAAATGCCTATAGACATAAACTTCCCGGGACACCTGGGTGGCTCAGTCGGTTAAGCATCCGCCTTCCGCTCAGGTCATGATCTTACGGTTTGGGATCGAGTACCCCTTCTAGCTCCCCGCTCAGCGGAAAGCCTGCTTCTCCCTCTGCCTGCTGCTCCCTCTACTTGTGCTTGCTCTCACTCTCTGACAGATAAATAAATAAAATCACTCAACAAAAAAACCCCATAAGCTTACCATACATTCATTTCCAACTTTTTTTTAAAGATTTTATTTATTTATTTGATAGAGAAATCACAAGTAGGCAAAAAGGCAGGCAGAGAGAGAGGGAGAAGCAGGCTCCCCGCTGAGCAGAGACCCAGATGCGGGCTCAATCCCAGGACCCTGAGATCATGACCTGAGCGGAAGGCAGAGGCCTAACTCACTGAGTCACCCAGGCGCCCCATCATTTCCAACTTTTGATTATAAAAGTATAATAAATGTATAAATTACCTAGTAACCAAAAATATTCAAATTCACATTTAAGTAGGATAACCAAAAAAAAAAAAAAATTTTTTTTTTTATCTGCTGGAAATAAGAGCCGCGTGCCCCATCTGGCTCCAGTGCCCCAAGGCAGGTGGTTTGGGGCGCCGCAGGTACGTGCTCTGTGCGCTGAGACATGACGCGCATGCTCAGTCTACTTTTGACTCTTAGGAAAGACTTTGAACTCCACTCACCATTGGAGCTTGGCGTTCCCACGCCTGCCTGCTCGCCTTCCCTTCTCCTTAACCTCCACCACTCGAACCCAGATGCAGACTCTCCCATTCAGTGGTACTTCCTGGTTACAAGGTGGTTATCTAGAGCGGAGAGAACATGCATGGACATTTTTTTTCCCAGATTTTTTTTTTATTAAAACAGAAAATTTAAACATTTTTTTCATAAAGTACTTACAGATTCCAAAGAACATGATGGAACTAATTTTAAGATCCAATTTTAAGATAATTGGAGAGGCATGGGGAAGAGGGGCAAAAGGAGTAGCCACATCTGGACCCCTACCGGGGGTCCATATGCGTGCTGCCCCGCCCCCCACTCCCCAAGGCTGTCTCCGCCAAGTGCCAGAGGATGGCTGAAGGAGAAGCTAGGGAAGAAAAAGGCCGAGGGAAGGGTGACAGGTGGACATCCTTTCCTGTTTAATTTGCTCTTCCTAAAAAGGCAGAGTGAAGCATGTGCCTTCTTTATAACTGTGTTCTCCGTGCTCTGTACTATCTGAATGACTTTTGAAAAAAATATTTGCCAATCAAGAAATGGGCAGAAGGGCTCCTGGATGGCTCAGTCATGATCCTAGAGTCCTGGGATCGAGTCCTGCATTGCGCTCCAAGCTCTATGCATAATTTGCTTCTCCCTCTGACCTTCTCCCCTCTCATACTCTCTCTCTCTCTCTCAAATAAATAAAATAAAATCTTTTTTAAAATGGGCAGAAGACATGAACAGACATTTCTGCAAAGAAGACATCCAGACGGCCAACAGACACATGAAAAAGTGCTCCACATCACTCGGCATCGGGGAAATACAAATCAAAACCACAATGAGATACCACGTCACACCAGTCAGAATGGCTGAAATTAACAAGTCAGGAAATGACAGATGTTGGCGACGATGCAGAGAAAGGGGAACCCTCCTACACTGTCAGTGGGAATGCAAGCTGGTGCAGCCACTCTGGAAAACAGTATGGTGGTTCCTCAAAAAGCTGAAAATAGAGCTACCCTATGACCCAGCAATTGCACGACTGGGTATTTACCCTAAAGATACAAATGTAGGGATCCGAAGGGGTACGTGCACCCGAATGTTTATAGCAGCAATGTCCACAATAGCCAAACTATGGAAAGAACCTAGATGTCCATCAACAGATGAATGGATAAAGAAGAGGTGATATATATATACAATGGAATACTATGCAGCCATCAAAAGAAATGAAATCTTGCCATTTGCAACGACGTGGATGGAACTAGAGGGTATTATGCTAAGCGAAATAAGTCAATCAGAGAAAGACAATTATCATATGATCTCTCTGATATGAGGAATTTGAGAGGCAGGGCATGGGGTTGTGGGGGGAATGGAGGGAAAAATGAAGCAAGATGGGACCAGGGAGGGAGGCAAACCATAAGAGACTCAATCTCAGGAAACAGACTGAGGGTTGCTGGAGGGGAGGGGGGTGGGAGGGATGGGGTGGTTGGGTGATGGACATTGGGGAGCATATGTGGTGTGGCGAGTGCTGTGAATTGTGTAAGACTGATGAATCACAGACCTGTACCCCTGAAACAAATAAAACATCATATGTTAATTTAAAAAAATTTGAGAGAGAGAGAGAGAGAGAGAGAGCGCACCTGTGGGGAGGGGAGGGACAGAGGCAGAGGGAGAGAGAGAGAGAATCTCAAGTAGACTCCCCATCCATTGTGGAGCCCAACGTGGGGCTCAATTCCACAACCCTGAGATCACAACTTGAGCTGAAACCAAGAGTTCAACTCTTAACCTACCTAGCCACTCCAGGCTCACCCGTACTATACAAATGACTTCTGCCATGTTTTATATATATGCAGAATTCTTTTTTTTAAATTCACTATCTCAGCACAGAGAACATCTCGTCGTTTCAGGAAAGGGTAAATGTCACTAACAGTGACTCAGAAAGCAAGTGAAATAGCCATGGGGCAAACAAGTTTGCTTCCTTGGCTTTGGCAGTATTCATCTTGGTTGCCAAGAGAAGGGATCACTGACATTCACAGTTCCTATGGCATTTGCCTGTGGTGTGAGGAAGTGAAAATTCATTTTTACATCCTCTTCTCCTTTCCTCTGTCCCCTTAGAAGGAACTTTATGTCCTTAAACTCAGACCTGTCAGTACCTGGCACTCCTTTCCTGAAGGGCTCGAGGTCTCGCCTTTTCAGTGTTGACATCAACACAAAGTTTCTTAATTCCTCAGAACCAAGGTCTTCTTGTAAAAGGGGTTAAGGTGTTAATTGTTCTTCATCTCTCTAAATTTCTCCTATTCAAATAATCAAACAAAGACTTCCTTGGGCTTTATAGCTTTCCCTTTTTCATAAGGAAATAAGGGAAATTGAAAGTTACTATAGACTATGGCCACGCATTACCCATCTGAAATACTGAGATTGTTAATGAAAATGAGCCTTAATAACAGAGACACAATTTGGAGAGAGAGACAGAATGAATCACTGGCTCGATTAAAATATTCCTGGGCTCTGATTCCACGTCCATCAGACAACCTTCTGAGGGCTGATCTGAGCTTTCAATTGTCCTCGTGATAGGAAGAGAGAGCTTTGAACAGTGAACATGAGGGTTTATTTGTGGAAACTGACATTCAAATTCTAAAATTAGGATGGAAATTCAATTATATGGAATTGCAAAGGACCTAGAAAACCAAAGCAATCTTTAAAGAATATTGCTGGGGGGTGCCTGGGTGGCTCAGTGGGTTAAAGCCTCTGCCTTCGGCTCAGGTCATGGTCCCAGGGTTCTGGGATCGAGCCCCACATCAGGCTCTCCGCTCAGCGGGGAGCCTGCTTCCTCCTCTCTCCCTCTCTCTCTCTGCCTGCCTCTCTGCCTACTTGTGATCTCTGTCAAATAAATATTTAAAAATCTTTAAAAAAAAGAATATTGCTGGAAGATACATACTACCAGATATTAAGACATTCTGTAAGCTACAATAATTTAAAAAATGTGATGTGGTGCAAGAATAGATAAAGAGAGGGGCGCCTGGGTGGCTCAGTGGGTTAAAGCCTCTGCTTTCAGCTCAGGTCATGATCTCGGGGTCCTGGAATCAAGCCCCACATCAGGCTCTCTGCTCAGCGGGGAGCCTGCTTCCCCCTGCCCCCATCTCTGCCTGCCTCTCTGCTTACTTGTGATCTGTCAAATCAATAAATAAATCTTAAAAAAAAAAAGAATAGATAAAGAGATTAATGGAAAGGAATAGAGAGCCCAGAAATAGTTGGACAGTCACAGGAAGAATGACTGCAACTCGGGAGAAAGCCTAGTCTTTACTATAATTGGTGTGAGGTCAAATGGACATCTGTATGAAAAAAAAAATCAACTCTCACCTCACACTATAAACAAAAATTAACTCAAAAAGGGGCAACTGGTTAGTGTAGTCAGTTAAGCATCCAACTCTTGCTTTCAGCTCAGGTCGTGATCTCAGGGCCATGAGATCAAGCCCCATGTCAGGCTCCGAGTTCAGTGCGGAGTATGCTTCTGATTCTCTCTCCCTTTCCCTCTGCCCTTCCCACTTGAAGATTAAGAAGTTAATCTTCAAAAAATTAACTCAAGGGGCACTGGGGTGGCTCAGTTGGTTAAGTGTCTGCCTTCAGATCCAGTCATGATCTCAGGGTCCTGGGATCCATCCCCATGTCAGTGAGCTGGGGAGTCTGCTTCTCCCTCTGCCTCTGACCCGCCCCCCCACCCACTCATGCCCTCTCTCTCTTTCCCATAAATAAAATATTTTTTAAAAATTAACTCAAAATGTAGCACAGACCTAAATGTAAAGCTAAAACCATGTAACTTCTAGAAGAAAACAGAGGAGAAAATCTTAGTGACCTTAGATTTGGCAAAGACTTCCTAGATATGAAACAAAAAGCAGGAACTACAGGACAGAAAATTGATAAGCTGGATTTTATCAAAATTAAGAACTTTCACTTTGAAAGGCAAATCCACAGAATGGGAGAAAATATTTGCAAAACATATCCATCATATTCACATATCCACTTTTATCTAGCATTACAGAACTCCTTATACTCAAAAAGACAAACAATCCAGTTAAAAAAAGAAGAAAGAATGGCAAAAGACCTTAATTTACAAAGAGGGTTACAAAGAAGCACATGAAGACACTGCCAACATCATTAGACATTATGGAAATATTAAAACCACAATTTAGACATACCCACTAGAATGACAAGAATTAAAAAGGTTTACCATACAAAGTGTTGACAAGTATGGGGAAGAACAGAAACTCTTTCATGGCTGTTGGGAATGGGGTGCAACCATTCTAGAAAAAGTCCAGTAGCTTCGTAAAGAGGTAAACACACACCTACCATATGACCGAGCCATTCCACTCCTAAGTGTTTATTCAAGAGAAATGAAAGCATATGGTTGCACCAAGACTTCTACATATACATTCATAATAGCTTTATTCGTAAAAGCCCCCAAACTGGAAACAACCCAATTTTCCATCAAATAGATGTGAAAACAAACTGTGGTATTTCCATACAATGGGAAATACTCATCAATAGGAAATTGTTGATGAATGCGACCCCATGGATAAATCTCAATTATGCTGCAAGAAGTTGGTGCCCAAAAAAGGACATACTAAATTATTCTATTTATATAAAACTCTAGAAAATGTGAACGATTATGTAGTGATGAGTGCTGAGAAAATTTCTGAAGGTAATGGATGTCTTCATTATCTTGATTTGGGTGATGATTTCATACATCAAGTTATAAAGACATACCAAATTGTACATTATAAATACGTTGTTTATGGGGTGCCTGGCTGGCTCAGTTGGTAAAGCATGGTACAGCCTGTGACTCTTGATCTCAAGGTCATGAGTTCAAGCCCCACACTGGGCATACAGCTTACTTAAAAAAAATTTTTTTAGGGGCACCTGAGTGGTTCAGTGGGTTAAGCCTCTGCCTTCGGCTCAGGTCATGATCTCAGGATCCTGGGATTGAGCCCTGCATCAGGCTTTCTGCTCAGCAGGGAGCCTGCTTCCCCTTCTCTCCTGGCCTGTCTCTCTGCCTACTTGTGATCTCTGTTTGTGAAATAAATAAATTATAAAAAATCTTAAAAAAATTTTTTTTTAATTTATTTGAGAGAGAGAGCACAAGTAGGCAGAGCGGCAGGCAGAGGGTGAGGGAGAAGCAGGCTCCCCATTGAGCAAGGAGCCTGACATGGGGCTTGATCCCAGAACCCTGAGATCATGACCTGAGCCAAAGGCAGCCACCCAACCAACTGAGCCACCCAGACACCCGTTACTTAAAATTTCTTTGAAATAAAGGTTATTTATTGTCAATTAAATTTCAAAAAAAAGCTTTTTTTTTTTCAGGTTTTACTTTTGGGGGGGCACCTGTGTGGCTCAGTTGGTTGGGCCTCCGACTCTTGGTTTCGGCTCAGGTTGTCATCTCAGGGTCATGGGATCGAGCCCTGTGTTGGACTCCGTGTTCAGAGCAGAGTCTGCTTGTCCTAGCCCCTCCCCATTGCTAGATCACTTGAGCTCTCCCTTTCTCTCAAATAAATAAACTCTTAAAAAGAAGATTTTATTTTTTCAAGTAATCTCTACACCCAACATGGGGCTTGAACTCACAACTCCAAAACTGAGCTGCATGCTCTTCTGACTGAGCCAGCCAGGTGCCCCAGTCAGTGATACCTTCAAAGACTGTTCAAGAAAAAAATTTCCCAGGAGGCGGTGCTACAAATACACCTGGCTCTACTCTGGGATATGAGCTCCTCTGGAGCTGGCTCTGACTCCTTGGAGGGCCATGCTGAATTAACTGGGAAGGCCTCTGGGGTCAGGAATGCCAAGCTGAGGTGACGGCAGTCAACCTGATGTGCTTGGCAGGTACGGTTGACTACCTTACCTCCCATTTTCTCAACACAAGATGCTTGTCCCTCCAACAGGCCCATTTCATTTCTGCCTCCAGCCCCCAATCTTCCTGTAGTCCCCTCATCTTTTAGGTCTTAGCCTGAATGTCAGGCACCTTCACTGAATACCACGTGCTAACGTCACTTTCTGTATTTCTCTATTTTTTTATTGTGCATATCAAAGTCAAATTCTTATTCATTTATTTATTTTCATTTTTTAAAGACTTCATTTATTCATTTGAGAGAGAAGAGCCTGGTTGGGGGGGGGGGCAGAGGCAGAGGGAGAAGCAGACTTCCCGCTGAGCAGAGAGCCCAAGACAGAGGGCTTGATACCAGAACCCAGAGCCTGAGCCAAAGGCAGAAACTTAACCTACTGAGTCATTCAGGGGCCCCTTCTATTTATTTTTATTATTTATTCTCTTCCTCCCTCCTCTATGCATTTGGGGCCCCAGATCCCTTTTCCTGGTGATGCACCCACCCCATGTGTGCCTTAAGTGTTGGCTGACAGCTCACAGCTGCCCTGCCAGTAACTGATGGGAAATGAGGGGCGGGAGAGAAGGGAGAGGGTGAGAAAGACTGGCATTCCTGTGGCAAGGGGGCCTAACTCTGTGGTGTAATTTATGCAGTTACCTGTGGGACGGGTCTGAAGCTAGTTTCCACTTGAGGCCACTCTCCTGCTTGTTTTTGTTTGCTTCCCTGCCCTGTCCTGTTTCCCTCACACCCTTCTCCTGAGAGCACTTCCTCAGTAAATCATTCAAACAAGAATTCTCATCTCTGGCTCTGCTTCTGGGAACCTGACCCATGACACCATAGGTAAACTTCAGGAAGGACTACCTTGTTCGTTCCCTTACATCAAATTCCTATCTCCGGCTCTGCAGAGCTGTACCTGGAACACAGCAAACACTCAATACATGTGTTGAATGAATATGGGGAGAGCCAAGAGCCCAGAGTCTGTTATATAGCTAGACTCTGGGCACCCCTTCTGTCCTGGGCTAGTCCGGCCTGGAGGCATTGTGAGTCATAGCTGGTGGACAGCAGCTGAGGGGTTCAGAGATGGGGCCAGGCCTGGGACAGCAGCTCAGCACCTCCAACACACCCTCCAGGTGAGGCACAACTTGCAGTGAGGTTTCCTGGGAAAAGGCCCTCTAGGAAGATGCAGCATTAAGTGTGGGCCTGGCTGCACCCTCTTGGGTCCTCTTTGGGGTTTCAGAGATGTCGCCCTGAGTCAGATCTAGAGGATAGTACCATCCGCTCAGCCTAGCTATGTGCAAGAGGAATATGCATGTACTGGATTGATGTAGGCATGACAGAGTGTTCTTTCCCTTTTCACCTTCCAAGGGGGAGAAGAGGAATTTAAGAGAAAACATATAGTCCTTTTCCCATAGAATAGAGTCAGCACTTTCAGGTTTTGGGGGAGACAAAGAATGAGACTTGTTATCTGTCCTTCAGCTTCCTTGAGGATGTAGTCTGCTTGTGAGAAAAGTCACAAGTAGTCTACCTAACCGCTATGACCTCGAATCCTAAGCATAGGTCCTAGTCCGTGGCACGTGCCCCTAGGATGTCACTGAATATACTGAACTACTGTCATCTACACACACATCTGCGTTCCAAGATGGACCAGTAGCATCTTGAGGGTGGGCACAGACTAAGAACCCCTGCCCAGACCAGGCCTGGCCCACAGCCCGTTATGCCACTGGCTATTTTACACACCCTACTGAATACTTTTCTGAATCCAGAGCTAGCCCTGGCTTTGTAATGCAGTAGTACCAGGAAGAAGTTTAGGCCCTGGTCTCCTTTCTGGCTTCCTCTTGTATTCCCAGCCGAGTCCCACACACCAGCCCTACTCCAAGCTCTTCCTCACATCTGGGACATTCAGGCTGTGCCTGGCTCTTAACTCTGCCTAGAGGCTCTCTCTCTTATCTACCCCCAATTCATCCAGCAAAGCCCAGCTCAACTTTTAAGTAGCGGCTCCACCGTTCCCCTCTCCTGGGCCCATGATCCCTTCCAGCAGCCCGCCCAAGGCTCAGAAAGACAGGGATGCGGTATTTCATCGGCAAATGCATCCCCTGCGCCTGACCTAGAGCGGTCTTTGGGAAAGGTCGTTTCAGAGACTACTGTCAGCGGCAGCGTGCAGGGATGGGCTCCTCGGCGACCAGCAGCTGGTTAGCCCTGGCGCCAGCCTCAAAGCTAAGCTCTGTCCACCGGTCCTCGCGGTTTAACGGGACAGCCTGTCCAAGCAGGCTGCTCACCCGGACTCTTGCTCCCCAGCAGTGCCCCTGGCTCGCCTTCATCATTCTGGACACCGGGGCTCCGGAGGCAAAGGCGTAGCCCCGGTCGCCCACGTCCTCGAGGCTCGGCACCGGGCACCCACACGCCCGACAAGACCCACTCGGCCCTCGCCCTGGAGGCCTTCAGGTGCCCGGCGTCGGGCCACGCCGGCCGCCTGTGGGAGCAGTTGAGGCAGTTCTGGGTCGACCACTTCTCGCGGCGCTTCTCGCCGCGGCGCCCGCCGCTGCGCCGCATCTCCTCCATGTCCACCTTCTACCTGCTGGACCACCGGACGCGCCAGGCCGAGCTGGGCCTCAGCTACGGCGCGCCGCGCACGCGCCTGAGCGACGAGGACTTCGTGTTCCGCGGCGGCCGCTGGACAGCCGAGGGGCTCCCCCTGCGGTCGGGGCCGCCGCTGTCCCCGCCGACCATCTCGGGCTGGGAGCCGCCGGTGCCGCGGGTCAAGAGCCAGGTGTTGCTGGAGGAGAACAACTACTTGAAGTTGCAGCAGGAACTGCTCATGGACATGCTGACTGAGACCACGGCGCGCATGCACCTGCTGGAGAAGAAGCTGGACACCGAGGCCAACCCGACGACGGCGGCGCGCGCCTGGCAGAGGAAGATGCGCAAACGCGAAGGCGCGAGCGGCGTGCTCATGATCGAGCCGCGCGCTCTGGAGTCGCGGTGACTCAATAAAGCCCGGGCGGCGCACGCGCACTTCGCTCCTTGTCGGGGCGCGTTTGTGGGCGGCGGAGTGGGCCTGTCCAGGGCTCCCGACTCGCGGGTAGGGACCGTCACTTAGTGACCACTGTGGACGGGTGACTCAGCCAGCAGCCGGGCTCGGGAGGGCGCGATAGGGCCTTGGCGGAAGGTGTGTGCGCGGCCCGCTCGCTGGGAACGCGGGGTGGGAGCCGGACTTGCCGCGGAGAGGGGAAGGGGCGCGAGGACGGCTAGCGGGGGGCAGGCAGTGGCATTCTTGTCCCAAGCGACCGAGGACCAAGTCGGGGAGGCCACGAAAGCTTGGGCGCTCGGTGATGGAGGGTGCGGTGAGGCGGGCAGGCGGACGGGGTCGGGGACCTTGCTCCTGGCTCCCCCTGACTTAGAGGCGCGGCGCGGGCGGGAGGGGTTTCAGCCTCAGTCCAGAGTCAGTAAGTTTGACTGGGCTTTCTCGAACGTGAGCGCAGCCGCTCCCATCTGGCTGTGTGGTATTTGGGGAGTCGCTTCTCTATTACAGGCCTTTTTCTCCTCCGCAGTCTCCCCCAGAGTACAAACAAGCACTCTCCAGGGCAAAACCTGTACACAGATAGGATTTGCTCCACCCACGTTGCTTAAAAATTTTGCATTCGTTGCCAACACTTAAGAATTCGGAGATTTCACATTAAATATCCAGATATCCTGTGTTCTGAAAAAGAGACTTGGCCACCACCTGGACCTCCATTCTGTCCAGCCAGCAGTTTCCTGAGCTGACATGTGGCTGTCACCTGCTGGTTGCTTCACTCCTTCCTTGTTGCAGGTGTCTGATTTTGATATCCTCTTAGATCCCTTCTGGATCAGTGTTCTTTCCCAGGACGTGGGGAGCCCGTTTCCCCAACCTCCGTTGTAATACCACGAGGTATTACATAAGGTACTTTGGGGATTGTATTGTACTTGTGATGACGCTTGTCCTTGCAATATCTAACCTGTTCCCTGGAATAGAGACAGTGCATTTCTGCATCCACTGAAACTTGAGACCTGGGGTGGGGGGGACCCATCTCCTGAGGGCCATATGACAGTTGTGAGAGAAGTGGGTCTCCTTCCTCAGCCCAATTTTGTTTCAGGAGTAAACTAGGGATTACTAAACAACTACTTTGTGTGAAATTGTGGCCTTATTCAAGCAGCAAAACAACACAAAACATGTCGTTAGACACAAAGTTGAGAAACATTTCTTCTTTGCAGTGCTTTTTTGTATTTTAATAAATATATATTTACATTAACATAGATTAAAGTACTTAAAATAGTTATGAGGGTGAAATAAATTCCCCTTTTAAAACAACTAGGAAAGCAGGGAGGCCTGGCGGGCTTAGTTGGAAGAGCAAGTGACTCTTGATCTCAGGAGTTTGAGCCCTGCATTGGGAGTAGAGACTACATAAAAATAAAATCTTGGGGCATCTGAGTGGTTCAGTCAGCTAAGCAGCTGCCTTTGGCTTAGATCATGATCTCGGGGTCCTGGGATTGAGCCTCCCCACCACCCTCAAGCAGGGAGTCTGCTTCTCCCTCTCACTCTGCCCCTCCCCCCTTCTGCTTTCTCTCTATTTCAACTAAATCATAAAAAATAAGTAAATAAAATCTTTAAAATAAAATAAGAAAAAATATACACAGAAAAGGAAATGAGAAGGGAATCAAAATGATAGACTAGAAAAAAATCAAACCCAAGAGAAGGGACTAGTGGAGAAACCAGACAAGTGAAAGAAGCTAGACACAAAGGATCATGAATTTCATGTTTCTGTTTATTTTTATCTTTTTTAAAGACTACATGAGCAGGACATGGGGAGGGCCAGAGGGAGAGGGAGAAGCAGACTCTCCACTGAGGAGGGAGCCCAATGCGGGGTTCGATCCCAGGACTCTGGGATCATGACCTGAGCCAAAGGCAGATGCTCAGCCTACTGAGCCAGGACACCCCTACATGATTCTGTTTAAATAAAATATCCATAATAGGCAAATCCATAGAGAGAGGAAGCAGGCTGGTGGTTACCAAGGACTGGGGGGAGTGGGAAGGAAGGAGGGACTGCTTCGCAGGTGAAGGGTTCCCTTTTAGAGTGATGAAAAAGGTTTTGGAACTGTTTGGTAATGGTGGCACAACATTGTGAATGTTCTAAAAGCCACTGAATTGTACGCTTTTTTAAAAAAAAGATTTTATTTATTTGACAGATGGAGATCACAAGTAGACAGAAACAGAGAGAGAGGAGGAAGCAGGCTCCCTGCTGAGCAGAGAGCCCCATCCGGGGCTCAATCCCAGGACCCTGGGATCATGACCTGAACCGAAGGCAGAGGCTTTAACCCACTTGAGCCACCCAGGCGCCCCCGAATTGTACGCTTTAGTGAGTTTTATGTTAGGCGAATTTTACCACCACCATAACAACAAAATTTCAAGGAAAGTGCTTTATGTAAAAACATGGAGTAAAAACTGTATGAGGTATGGGAAAATAGCCAAAATCATAATGGTGATCCAAGAATGCTTAAAGTTTAGGGAATATTGCTTTGGCCAGACTCCTTGAAAATAAATAGTTTAGAGTAATCGGGCATGCTAGACCAGCAGCAGGCAGGCAGTCAGCCCCATGTTTAGCGAAAGGCATCCAAGTGGCTAAAGGGCCCGAAATAAATGGAGCAGGATGATATTTTGAGATATCTGACTTTGTTCTTTCTGCTGTGGAATTTCACCCCCTGACGGAGGCAGCCAAGCTCATAGCCCCAGGGAGGGATGTGACAGGGCAGAAAGCAGGAACAAAGGACTCTTTGTGGCTTTCCCCTCCTACAGCTCAGAACTCTCTGAGGATCAGAGCTTTGCAAAAATATTTTTGGGCTTGAAGAGGGAGGTCAAAAAGGCCACAGATTTGTCGACAGCCAGAGGGAAGATGAAGGGAAATGGGAGTAGAGAACCTGATAGATCTTCCATCTTGGTAAACCTGTCCTTTCTTGACCCGACAAGACTTTGCAGCTACTGCCCCATTTCTCTGCTTCCCTTTGTAACTAATCTCCAAAAAGTTACTTGTATTCGCTGTCCTCAATTCCTCCCCTCCCTCTTTGCTCTTAATCCTTCTCTAGTTTAGGTGTCTCACCCTCCACTCCCCCCAGCCTGCTCTCCTCACAGATGCCATCATCTTCCAGTGTTAGTGACTTTGGCCAATTCTCCATCCTCCGTCTTGGTCCATCAGCCGCATTTCCTGCTCCTCCTCTTGGAAACACTGTCTTCTGCTGGCTTCCAAGGCACTGCGAGCTCCTAGGCACTATTTCCCTCCTCCCTCCGCATTCCTCAGTGTCTGGCTGATTTTACTCACTCTTCACTTCCTTCAGGTGTCTGCTTCAGTGTCACCTTTTCAATGAGGTTTTCCCTAATGACTCTGTTTAAAGGAGTCCGTCTTCTCCCCCATCCCAACCAAAGCCGGACAACGGATCCTCCTTTCCTGTTTTGTTTTCTAACATCTGTAACCGTGGCATGCTGTCTGTTTTATTGTCAGTCTCCTCCACACCCCTATCCCGCACCACTAGGACGTATGCTCTGTAGGGCTTTTCATTGTTTTTTTCCTGTATCTCAGTGTAGAACACTGAGTGGGCCTGCTCCACATATTTCTAGAATGCACAGAGGTCTACAGAGGCAGACACCTGAGTCCCAGGGAGCCAATGGTGTTTGGCCTTTGGCATTGTCCCAGATTTCTGATCCCCTCTAAGGCAAGGAAGGTGTACTAGATGTTTTGGAACTTTTGGTTCTGCCTGATCAGCCCACTCTGACCCCAGCTAGGGTAGATGACTCCGTGGACACTGGCAGTGCCTCATTTCCAGCATCTACTATGGCTTTCTCCTCAGCCTCAGGAGCTCTCTCAACCCAGCAGGCCTAGGCTGGAGTGCGGTGAGTGAATGCCTTCAGCCCATAAGGGACAGGAGCCAAAATAAACAGTGTTGAATTTTCCTTCTGCCCTGTGTCATTCTCCTCACTCCCTCTCTCCCATTTCCTGGATTCATCTACCAAAATGAGCTGCACCCACGTTCTAGGCTCAGGCTCTGCTTTTACGGGAATGCAAGCTAAAACAGTGGGAAGTAGCCCTAGAAGGGAGACTGTGGGAATAGGAGTCTATGTGACCTCTCACCACCATTGGCCAGTGGACTGGTGTTATCCCCTCTGGTCCCGGAGTGTAAGACTCTTACCTTTGGTAGATTGGAATGAGATAGAAGTTGAAGGGAGAGCTGGGCTTATGAAGTGGCTTTGGCACTCGAAAGGAAGGCAGCTGTAGCTACAAGGATTATGGAGGTGGCTATTTTTCTATACCTGCTTTAGAAACTTTCCAGAAAAAACATCAGGCTCAGGTGAGCCCCGTCAACGAAGCCCATGATATGAAAGCCAGAAAGTCTCCTGAAGCAACATAAGGAAGCAGAGCATGCTGACAATGAGGCCCACGAAGGAATCGAAAGGGCAGCAGAGTTGCAAACAAGACCCATCTTCCTCAACAATTCTCCTGTGCTATAAAGTCAGGGCATCCAACCAGGGGTTGGAGGGGTAGCGAGGGAGGATAGGATCCTGAGGGGATCATGGGGATGTTTGGGTGGACATACCTAAGAATCTGGAGCTCTAGAGCCCCTGAATCCTCCTGGCCAGCAGCTGGTGCTCCCTTCCCCCTTGATAAAGAAAAGTAGCCTCGTTTTGCCTGGAGGCCATGCAGAGATCTCACCTGGGCTCAGTGTCTTATGAAATGATGCTAATCACTCTCTTGAGATCCCCTCCGCTCGTTGCCTCCGGACCAGCAACTAGAATTGGGTCTCAGCCTAGCCTCAGCAGTGAATCACAATCCGTGATCTAGGAGGAAATAGTTCAGTCCCCCCAAAACGTTGCAGGACAGGTCTAACCACAGGACCTAGGGGAGCACATGCAGGAATGGATCTTAAGGGTACTGATGGGGGTAGGATATCTAATATGGGGCAGCGAGTTGATTGATATGGGAGCATTTCACATGACTCAAGACCTAAAGTCCTGCCAAGAACACCCGGAGCTTATTCTAATGACTCCGGAAGTTTGGACACAATGGGGGCCTCAGTCAATGAGCTGGAGATGCTAGGATTGCCTTGGGCGAGTTTTGAAGAAGGAGCCTGGAGCCTCAAGGGAGTGGGGAATCTGAGAATGGGTTTGTTATATAAAACTGGAAGATTCACCATTTTTTCCCTTTTTTTAAAGATTTTTAAAATTTGGGATGCCCGAGTGTCTCAGTTAGTTAAGCGTCTGCCCTCGGCTCAGGTCATGATCCCAGAGTCCTGGGATCAAGTCCCAGCCTGCTTCTCCCTCTGCCTGCCTCTCCCCCTTGTGCACACTCTTTCTGACAAATAAAGAAAATCTTGGGGCGCCTGGGTGGCTCAGTGGGTTAAAGCCTCTGCCTTTGGCTTAGGTCATGATCCCAGGATCCTGGGATCGAGCCCCGCATCGGGCTCTCTGCTCAGCAGGGAACCTGCTTCCTCCTCTCTCTCTGCCTGCCTCTCTGCCTACTTGTGATCTCTCTCTCTTTCTGTCAAATAAATAAATAAAATCTTAAAAAAAAAATCTTTTTTAAAAAATTCTTAAAAAAAAAAAGATTTTGAAAATTTATTTGAGAACATGAGCACTAGCAGTGGGGAGGGGCAGAGGGAGAGGGAGAAGCAGGCTGCCTGCTGAGCAGGGAGCCCGATGCAGGGCTTGATCCCAGGACCCCACGATCATGACCCGAGCCAAAGGCAGACGCCCAACTGACTGAGGCACCCAGGGGCCCTTCAGATGGCATTTAACTGTTTGGGTGATGGTGACGTGATACTTTTTTTTTTTTTTTTTTAAGATTTTATTTATTTGACAGACAGAGATCACAAGTAGGCAGAGAGGCAGGCAGAGAGAGAGGAAGGGAAGCAGTCTCCCCGCTGAGCAGAGAGCCCGATGCGGGGCTCGATCCCAGGACCCCGGGATCATGACCTCAGCTGAAGGCAGAGGCTTCAACCCACTGAGCCACCCAGGCGCCCCGGTGACGTGATACTTAACAGAAGATAGAAGGGCATTCTTTTTTTTAAGCAGATTTTCATTTTTTTTTAAAAAAAGAGTTTGTTTGACAGAGAGAAATCACAAGTAGGCAGAGAGGCAGGCAGAGAGAGAGGGGGAAGCAGGCTCCCTGCCGAGCAGAGAGCCCAATGTGGGGCTCAATCCCAGGACCCTGAGATCATGACCTGAGCCGAAGGCAGAGGCTTAACCAACTGAGCCACCCAGGCACCCTAGAAGGGCATTCTTTTTTTTTTTATTATTAAAAGATTTTATTTATTTATTTGACAGATCACAAGTAGGCAGAGAGGCAGGCAGAGAGAGGGGGAAGCAGGCTCCCTGCCAAGCAGAGAGCCCGATGCAGAACTTGATCCCAGGACCTTGATATCATGACCCGAGCCGAAGGCAGAGGCTGAACCCAGGCGCCCTAGAAGGGCATTCTTAACCATACTTCGCAGCAAGATTGAGGTGGCCGCTGGGGCTGTATTGCTTCTCAGAGCTCTCTGGCAATGCCATCGTGTCCATAGGGGCAAAATAAACGGGCAGCCGAAGGAGGCATAGAGTTAGCAGTAGAAGGCTTTGGGGAATAAGGACGAGAGACGCACCTGCAGAGATCTGACTGACTGGCTGTTAAAGTGCCTTCGTTACAGGTCAGGATTTAGACTCATTCTAGGGAAAGGCAGGGAGAGCCCCACACTGAAGTGAAGTTTCCACCACTGGAGTAGAGCGGCAGGTTTGACAACAGAGTAAGTTACAGAGAAACATTTAAAACTGCAGTCCGTGCATCCCTGAATATGTGGAGTGAGACACGTCCTGCCTACATAGCCTAACAAGGAAACCGGCCAGTATGAGACGCTGAGAAATGTGACTGTGAGGGAACAAATTCAGCCCCTTTGGGTGTGTCTCTGTTCAGGCCGCTGTCAAAATTCCACAGACTGGGTGGCTTTTATGAGACCAAAATAGGTGAGAAGTTTAAGATCAGGGTGCCAGTGTGACCGGGTGAGGGCTCTTGCAGACGAATCTCTTCCCCTTGTGTCCTCACCTGGCGGAGGAGGGAAGCAAGCTCTCTCACGACTCCTAATCCCATCACAAGGGCTCCATGTCAGGACCTGCTCTAACCCTGAACTCCCGAGGCCGTAGGGCTTCGCCATATGAATTTGGGGGAGTTGGGGGGACACAGTCCATAACAGGAGGCAAATGCCAGAATCAGAAGCAGAATCAGCAGGCAGCAGTGAGGAGCCCCAGGACCTGCCCCTCAACCCACACCACCAGTCCAGGTGACCGATGGCAGCTGGGCTGTAACAGCAGTAGGTAAAAACGCCCGGCCGTTCCATATGAACCAGAAGAGGAGAGATCCGGGGATGGATCGTGGCGATGGTTGCACAATAGTATAAATGTAGTTAACACCACTGGACGGTACGTGGAAAAGTTCTGGAGACGGTCAGTTTTTTGTCCCATGTATCTTACAGCCAGAAAAAGGAGGAACACGTGGTGTGTAGAGATTAGGGTCCAGAATGGAATATTAGCCAGAGGATCATGCACAACCTCGAAGAGGAGAAACAGCCTATCTGAAAAATAGTGTCTGTCCGGAAGACAGCCTGCAATTCCCAGACAGATGTGCTTTCGAGAACATGTGTAGGATCACAGGGGAGAGGAGCAGACATGATCACTGCACGAGCACAGACAGCAGTCCTGTGTCCAGGGGGGCCGGTGCACTAGTCTCATGCTGGCTAGGATAGGACTGTATACCACCCCACCCCACCCCGCCTTCCAAAGGGGACCTAGTCTGGGCTGGGTGTTTCCCACACAACCAGCTGCTTGCCTGGTGTCTGGGAGTGAAGTGGCCACAGCCTCACACCAGCGAAATTTCTACTTGTCCTGCTTCCATCTGGCTCTGTGCCCCACAGCTGTCACTTTACCCTAGCTCTTGCCTCACCCGTCAGTTCTGATGCAGGCGTGTCTCCTCTGCTGCTCCAGGGGCCACTCCTAGCAGTGGCCTGTGCTGCTCCGGGGGCCACTCCCCCTCCCCCAAGCAGTCTGGGAGGCCATCCGCCAGCAGCACCTGGCCTGCTGTCCGCCCTCAGGCATGTCCAGAATAAGAAGGAGCACACTCAGAAGCCTGTGCCCAGAATGTCCCTTGTGCAATCTGCACACACATGGGACAGGATACCACAGAAGCCTGTGGCAACCAGAGGGGACTGGGGAGGGAGCAAAGGCCCACAGAACTCGCATGGTCACCAGGAACAGTGCTGTCAGGGAGAGAGGAGGCCTCGCAGGGGACCCTGGGGACCAGGGTGGGCTAGGGCTGCCCCTGGCACTGCTGTCCCTGGAGCCACAGAGCAGGAGCCTTGGCCCCTTCCCCCTGGGAGCCACCCCAATGGCCTGTCTGTTGCTTTCTGTCCCCTCCTAATATATTTAGCGATACCGTAATATCACCTACTCAGTCCTTTTTCAACTGGTCCGTGTCCTAGTTCTGATCAGCCAGGGCTGAACTGAAGTCCGGGGACAAAGCAATGTCTCAGGGATTCTGTGGGCTCACTGGGGGTGGGCTGGGTGTGGACCTTTGACACCCATGTCCTGGGGCTATGCCAGCGGGTGCACAACTCTCCTGAGGAAAGTGCAAGGCCAGTCAGTGGCTTGGTGGTGTGGATGACTGTGGAGGGGGGCCTGTGCATGGCCAGAGAAGTGAAAACATGGGCCTGGGGAGCATGAACCCTCACATGCTGGGCAGGCCTCTGAAGACACACATTAACTGGTCACAATGTATGGGCATTAATTGGCTCCAGGTTTTCAAATAAACTAACTGAAACAAACAAAACCACCAACCCCAACCCCCAACACATGAGACAACTGGGGATAAATGAAAACAGACTGATGATATCACAGAATTGTTCAATTTGTATAGGCATGATATATAAGAGTTACGTTTTGTGTTTTTGAAATCCTTATCTTTTGGGGCACCTCGGTAGCTCGGTCTGCCTTCGGCTCAGTTCATGATCTCAGGGTGCTGGGATCGAGCCCCACATCAGGCTCCCTGCTCAGTGGAGAGCCTGCCTTTCTCATTTCCCCTCCTCCTTGCTTGTGTTCTCTCAAATCTTTTTAAAAACAGTAAAATAATAAAATCCTTATCTCTTGGAGAAAATTAGTGGAATACCCTCAGATGAAATGCTAGGATGTCTGGAATTTGTTTCCAGGTGATCTAGGAAGTGGGCAGGGGAAGTGGGTGGGGGTACAGATGAAAAGATAGGGTTATAAGCTTGATTTTCAAAGCTGTTTGAGGGCTTACCATACCATTCTTTCTACTTGTGTATGGTGGATATTTTCTGCAATAAAATATTTTCAAAAGGATCAGGGCACCTGGGTGGCGCAGTGGGTTAAAGCCTCTGCCTTCGGCTCAGGTCATGATCCCAGGCTCCTGGGATGGAGCCCCACATGGGGCTTCTGCTCAGCAGGGAGCCTGCTTCCTCCTCTCTCTCTCTCTGCCTGCCGCTCGCTCTGCCTACCTGTGATCTCTGCCTGTCAAATAAGTGAATAAAATCCTAAAATATACATATATATATATTTTTTTTTCCAAAAGGAAAAAAAGAGAAGCCTGAATTTTCCCTGGAACCGTTAAAGAAATCTGATTAGTCTTACAAATCTCCCCGCGCTGGCTTCCTCCGCGGGCTCCACCAAACTGGCAAGGAACCCATCATCTCAACCGTGAAAGAACAAACTTTTCCAGAGAACAGGAGGAGAACACGTTCCTTAGCACACGCCAGTATAGCTGAGAGCAAGCCGTGTCCCAAAGAAAGCCACAGGCCATTTTCACCAGTACAACAGAAACAATTAAATTAGCTAGTAATAAAAAGATAACTGCAAAAAAAAAAACCCTGCAAATTATTAGCAAATCAATTTCAGCAGCATATTAAAAGGACGGTATATCATGATCAAGTTGCATCTATCCCAGGAATACAGAGATGAATTAGTGCTAGAGAATCTATAAATAAGCCATGTAAACAGATTAAATGAGGAAAAACCATATAATAGATGCCAAAAAAGTATTTGATATTCCACCTGAAAAAAATTCTTTTTTTTTTTTTTTTTAATATTTTATTTATTTATTTATTTATTTATTTCACAGACGGAGATCACAAGTAGGCAGAAAGGCAGATAGAGGTGGGGGGAGCAGGCTCCCTGCTGAGCAGAGAGCCTGATGCCGGCTGGATCCCAGGACAGTGGGATCATGACCTGAGCCAAAGGCAGAGGCTTAACCCACTGAGCCACCCAGGTACCCCTCCACCTGAAAAAAATTCTTAACAAAAACCAAGAAATAGGAATTTCTGACTATATGGAAGATATTGGGACGCCTGACTGGCATAGCCGGTGAGGCATGTGACTCTGGACCTCGGGGTTCGAGCCCCACGCTGGGTGTAGAGATTGCTTAATAAAATCTTGAAAAAAGAGACACCGCTCAAGAACTTACATTGTTTTAAAATTTTTAAGTACTGTTTATTATCTCATCCTATTTTGTGAACAATTAACTGCAAATACTCAAAGTGTATAATTTAGGGACGCCTGGCTGACTCAGTCAGTTGAATGAGTCTTGATTTCCACTCAGCTCACGGTCTCAGGATTGTGCAATCGAGCCCAATGCCGGGCTCCACGCTCAGTGGGAAGTCTGCCTAAGAATCTCTCCCTCCCTCTCTCCCTCTGCCCTTCCTCCCGCACCTGTGCTATAAAGATATAAATAAATATTTTTTTAAAAACCCAAAGTGTATAATTTAACAAGTTCTTATGTATTTCTATACCCATGAGACCATCCACAATCAAGACAATGAACGTATTCATCACGCCCCCAAAGTTTCCTCATGCCCCTTAAGGGGCACCCCTGCCCTCCTTCTCCTGCCCCAAGGCACCACTGATCTTTTTATCATTATAGATGACTTTTCAGTTTCCAGAATTTTCTGCAAATGGAAACATACAGGATGTACTTTTGAAAGTCTAATTTCTTTTACTCTTCCAAAGTATTTCGAGATTTATCTATGCCGTTAGACACATCAGCTAGCCTTTCTACTAGGGAATAGTATTCCGTCCTGTGGAAATACCACTATGTATCCATTCCTCTGCTGGCGGAAATTTGGATTGTTCCCAGTTTGGGGTTAATCTAAATAAAGCTGCTATGAACATTTGTGTTAAAGCCCTTGTGTGGACATGTGTTTTCATTTCTCTTGGGTGTTAACTCTGTTTCAATTTTTGAGGAAGCCAGACTGTTTTCAGAGGCGACCACACCATTTACATTCTCACTAGCAATGTGTGAGTGTTCCGGTTTTTTCAAAGCTAAGTTCATACTCGTTACTTTATGGGGTGGGGGGGATTGTTTGTTTTGTTTTGTTTTGTTTTGTTTTAAATTTATTTATTTATTTATTTGACAGAGAGAGAGATCACAAGTAGGCAGAGAGGCAGGCAGAGAGAGAGGAGGAAGCAGGCTCCCCTGCTGAGCAGAGAGCCGGATGTGGGGCTCGATCCCAGGACCCCGAGACCATGACCTGGGCTGAAGGCAGAGGGTTAACCCACTGAGCCACCCAGGCGCCCCTGTTTTGTTTTTTAATGTACGAGAAATCTCAAAGATCACCAACTCTCTTTGGGGGCACCTGGCTGGCTCAGTCAGTAGACATGCAACTCCTGATCTCAGGGGTTATGAGTTTGGGCCCCACGTTGGGTGTAAATATTACTTAAAAATAAAATCTTAGAGGGGTACCTGGGTGGTGCAGTTGGTTAAGCGTCTGACTCTTGGTTTCAGCTCAGATCATGATCAGGGGGTGAGGTCAAGTCCTATGTCAGGCTCTGCAGTCAGCGTAGAGTCTGCTTGCGATTCTTACTCCCTCTGCCCCTTCTCCCTGCACCCTCTCTCTCAAATAAATATTAAAAAAAAAAAATCACTAGACCCTCTAAGGCTATGCTTATGAAAATTGCAGGGAAAATCCAACGAACTCTATACTAATTAAGGTTTAAAAAAAATTGTGTGCACATTTACGTGTTTCTGAATGCAGATGTATAAAACAAGATAGGTATGGAGATGGGGCTCAGGCGCTTAAGCATCTGCCTTTGGCTCAGGTCATGATCTCAGGGTCCTGGGATCGAGCCCCACATTGGGCTTCCTGCTCAGCAGGGAGTCTGCTTCTCCCTCTCTGTCTGCCTCTCCACCTCCCTCCTCCCCCCAGCTTATGTACTCTCTCTCAAATAAATAAAACGTTAAAAAAAAAAAAGTGAGTATGGAGAAGTCCAGCTGCACCTCTGTCCCATCTAGCCTGAAAGGATACCCACTAGGTAAACGTATTTTTTTTTAAAGATTTTTTTATTATTTATTTGACAGAGAAAGATCACAAGTAGACAGAGAGGCAGGCAGAGAGAGAGAGAGAGAGAGAGAGAGGGAAGCAGGCTCCCTGCCGAGCAGAGAGCCTGATGCGGAACTTGATCCCAGGACCCTGAGATCATGACCTGAGCCGAAGGCAGCGGCCTAACCCACTGAGCCACCCAGGCGCCCCCGGTAAACGTATTTTTTAAAAAGATTTTATCTATTCATTTGACAGAACACAGACAGGGAGAGCAGCAAAAGGAGAGGGAGAGCAGGCTTTCTGCTGAGCAGGGAGCCCGATGCAGGGCTCCATCCCAGGACCCTGGGATCATAACCTGAGCCAAAGGCAGGCGCTTAACAGACTGAGCCACCAGGTGCCCACTCCTCATTCTTTTCTTTCTTTTTTTTTTTTTTTTCAATAGTAGTATTGTACCCTGGGTGAATGTAGCTTGATCTATTCCTCTATGAATTCAAAGTTTCTTGTCTGCTTTTGGTTTCTTTTTAAAACATTGTGAAGTTCACATAACAGAATTTACCATCTTAACCATTTTTCAGTGTACTACACAGTGGCATGAGGTTTTTTCACATTCTTTGGCAACCATCCCCATTGCCCATCCCAGAACACTTTTCATCTTGCAAAATGAAATTCTGTCCCCATTTCAGCATCAACTTGCCAGTCCACCACCCTCTCCCCACCCCCTGGCAACCACCGCTCTACTTTCTATGATTTTGACTATTCCAGGTGTCTCATATAAGAGGAATCATACAGTACTTGTCCTTTTGAAGGTTCCTACATACTGTAGCATGTGTCAGAATGTCAGAATGCTTTTTATGTCTGCATTATATTTCCCATATGCTACACCACATTAAAAAAATCCAGCTTTCATGCAAATTACCATTTTTTAAAAAGATATTTTATTTATCTGATGGAGAATAAGCAGGGGGTGGCACCAGGCAGAGGGAGAAGCAGGCTTCCTGCTGAGCAGGGAGCCCGATGTGGGGCTCGATCCCAGGACCCTGAATCATGACCTGAGCTAAAGGCAGACCCTTAACCGATAGAGCCACCCAGGTGCCCTGTTTTGTTTTTTAATAGTTGTTCTGATGGCCATGAGGCGGTGATATCTCATTGTGCTTTTGTGTTCCCTGTCTTCTCCTATTACAACTAATACTGCAATGAAAAGCCTTGTGTATAAGGTGGGATGCTCAGTGTTGCTCATGATAATAGAAATACTAAATAAAAATGCACTAAGATGTGATGTCTCACCTGTCAGATCAGCAAACACACAAAGGTCTGCCACATACTCTGTTGGCAAGGCTGTGGGGAAGCAGGAGCTCACTAAGTTGTTGGGAAATGCCAAATGGTACAACCCCATCATATCAAGATCTGACAACATGTAGCAAAATTGCTGGTGACTTTCCCCTTTCACCAAGCAATCCCACTTCCCAGAATCTTAGACACACACCTTAGTATAAATAGCCCTGAGATGAAAAGTCTGGGTAGTTACTGTGGATGACTTCCTTAGGGTCCCCTTGTCCCCTTTGTGTCCCTTTCTCGGGTGGGGTTCTGAGGTCATGTGCCCCCCTTCAGCCCTCTTATCCTGAATCCAGCCCCAGCTGGGAGAGTGTCCTGACCAGGCTTTGCACCCATGAACTGGACAAACTCTCCTGCAGGCCTGTGCTAGAGGAGGGGGTCTTGGTAGGCAATGTATAAATCCTTCTCTCCTCCTCAGGAGGGTAGTTCTCAGACATTCTGTAAAGTGGCCCGGAATGTCCTGGGAGGCGGAGCGGGGAAGGACCACCTCAGCAATGCGGAGTTGTGTTAGCTCTCTCTCCTTGCCTGGTCGCGCTCCTTACCGTGTCATCTCCCAAAGCAACTCCCCCCAGGCTCTGCTTTCTGGGGGACCCAGGCCAAATCAGCTACAGAACAGGCACTCTCCGTCAAATGAATACGAGCTTGCCCATGTGTCAAACAGTGTGTTTAGGGGCGCCTGGGTGGCTCAGTGGGTTAAAGCCTCTGCCTTCAGCTCAGGTCACGATCTCAGGGTCCTGGGATCGAGCCCCGGATTGGGCTCTCTGCTCAGCCGGGAGCCTGCTTCCTCCTCTCTCTCTGCCTGCCTCTATGCCTACTTGTGATCCCTGTCTGTCAAATAAATAACGTCTAAAAACAACAACAACAACAGTGTGTTTAGTGTTTAAAGAGCAGGGTTTAAAACGAAAATCCGGAGTCCTCACCCCGCCCCGGTGCAATGCCACAGAAGGAACAGGTGAGAACAGTTTCCAAGCCCTTTTTTCAAAGCAGGAGCCGGCAAGCCAGCAAGCGGAGGACCTCGGGCTGAACTCACCTCCCCAGGCGCCGCCCTCCCGTCCGCCTTCCCGGGTTTCGGGAGGGGATCGCGCGCCCCCTGCTGGTCACTTGGGGCCGGAGCCGCTGGTGCCTCCCGGAGGGGGACACTTTCCTCGGCGCTGCTGGGGCTGGGCGTGCTCTGCACGCTCCCGCTCGCGAGGCTGCAGCAGCCTCCCTGGGGTGGCTCACTCTCACCAGGCAGGAGCCCAAGTCCTCTCCCCGCGATGCCCCGTGCCCCCGAAGTGCGCCCCCCTCTGCTTTCCCTGGAGCTTGCAGGGGCCAGGGGCTCCCAGCTCTCCGACAAGCTGCAGTGGTGGAAGCGCTTGACGCGGGACTTGGACCCAGCCTGGAGTCCAGGTCCGCTCTGCCCGCTTGCTGGATCTCTGCGCATCTCTCTGAGCCTGTTCCTTGGAGATTTGGGACTGCTGAGAGGCCCCAAGGGACAGAGATGCAAAGCACCCAGGAAGGGGGGGAGGGTGCTGACTCGGAAACAGCCCTTGAACCCAGCTGCCTGAACTTTGTGCGCTCCCCATTCTCCTCCCGGAACCCAGGCCCCCAGCTCCTGACTGTCACTCCCCGCAGTGCTTCTTTCTGCTCAGTTGGGAAGTTCCTCACCGTCCTCCCTCCCACTGAGAGTGACTCTGTCCTGCCCTTGGACTTGACCACCGACTGCCTGTGTCTTTCCTTCTAGCCCAGAACCAAGCGATGTCTTACCTAACTCAGACTCATTTGACTCCGTAATCACACCATTATCTGCCAAATGCCAGGACCCAACAACTACGTGTTTTGTGTGTGTGTGTGTGTGTGTGTGTGTGTGTGTGTGTGTGAGAGAGAGAGAGAGAGAGAGAGAGAGAACACAAGCTGGGGCAGCAGCAGGCAGAGGGAGCAGACTTCCTGCTGAGCAGGATGCCTGACCCAGAGCTCAATCCCAGGACCTTGAGATCATGACCTGAGCCAGAGGCAGTCTCTCAATCGCTTAACAGAATGAGCCACCCAGGCGGACCCCTCCTCCCCCAACAACTCCATCTTATCAGTTGGCAGAGTCAGCCCTGACTGGGGAAAACCCAGAGGAAGGATGTGGAAGGGGGGAAGGGAAGGGCTTTGGTGCAGTGTTACCGATGGGGCCAGTCTTTCTGGGGATGCTGCTGCCCCTCCCCTGGTTGCCTGATTGATTGATTCATTGATTGGGCAGATCTGGCAGAGGTAAAGCCTGCAAAGGCTAAATGAAACTTGTCGATTCTACCAAGCAGGTGCTCTATTTTTACAGCAAGAGGCATTGCCTCTTCCAGGTGTGTATATAAACACAGCCCCCCCCCCCAGGATGGTCATTCCTATAGTTCATGGAGATTTCCGGTTCTTTTTCTAGGACCATGGGGAAGTTTCATTTCCTGGTCTCTTGAAGAAAGGTTGGGCCATGTGACTTACTTAATGAATGAGCTGTGTGGTCTGAGTTGTGAGAAATCAAGTTTGTCGTGTAAAACTCCTGAGACGTGGGGACGTTACTGCAGCATTTCCTAGCCCATCCTGCCTAATGCATCCTAACTCCTTTCTGGCACAAAAGAGAATACAGGCAAACTAGCAAGCAGGTAGGCAGATTATTGTTTCCTTTGAGACCATAAACCCTGAGAATCTAGAATTTATTCTCGAACAATGAATGGCAGGTCAAGGGGTCTTCAAATCGAGGATGGCACTCCATACTATGGTGTGAACTTATCTGCTCTGGCCTGGAGGCCAAGGTCACAGTCCTTCAGTTAGGACTGGTGGGGTTCATTGTACTCATCTGCACCGCATGCCTGGGACTGTCTGAGCCTTCAGGCCATTCCACACCACCCCGGGGAGAGCCTGCCCCTCCCTACCTCCAGCCCCATTAGTCAAGCCTCATCCCTATCCTGTATGGTATTCTGTCTCATATTCCCAAGTGGATGGTCAACAATGGTCGCAGCCTTCACGATACTGCCATCCGCCCCAGCATGTGTGTAAGGGGAGAGGGTAAGCTCAAGTGGGGCAAGTGCAACTCCAATGGGAAAAAAGTAACTTGGTTTTTGACTTGTGAGCACCCCCTGCTCTGAGCCCTATTTCTATTTTTTTTTTAAACATTCAATTTATTTATTTGACAGAGAGAGAGCAGGAGAGGGAGAGGGAGAAACAGGCTGCCCGCTGAGTGGGGCGCCCAATGCAGGACTCGATCCCAGGACCCTGAGATCATGACCTGAGCCACCCAGGCGCCGTGAGCCCTATTTCTACTAATGGTGAATTGCAAACTTACTCTTTAATGGTGACAATCTCTCTGAATTTATTTTAGTCTCTTCTGGGTCTTCCATCTTTCAAATGTCCTTCCTTTCCCCCACGTCATCCCTGTCCCTGGCTTCTCTGCCACCAGAACCCTGACTGTTTGGGTCCCACCCTTGCAGAGGGAGCCCCTTGCCCCAGTTCAGGGATCAATCCTGACTTGTCTAACTCAATCCCAGCAGAGCCATCTCCCTGCCCTTGGTTGGCTGGGACGGAGCAAGTGATACAAATTCTGACCCAGGGTCAGACGGGAGGATATCTACGTCCCCTTGTGGTATGCTGGAAAAAAGAAACACAGGCAAAGAAATGGAATTTCTTATCCAAACTTTCCCGGGAAGAAAAATCCAGGCCCAGACGGTGTCTCATGAACACAAAGAGTAGAGGAGAGAGAGGAACACTGACCATTCAGTTCCTTTTCTGAGGCCAGCATAGCCCAGGACAGAATGCTGGCAAACAGATTACAAAAGAAAGTCAGAGACCACTAGGCCAGGTGAATATGGACTTGAACATCCCTGTCAGGTATTAGCAAATTGAACCCAATGTTATCTGAAAGGGTAACATGTCCTGACAAAGCAGGATTTATTCCAGGAATGCAAGGTTGTTTTAATATTTGAAAATTGGCCAGTGCATGCTTCTGTTACTGTTTCCCTGCAGATTACAGAGCTGTAAGCACCTATTCAAAATCCTTACATGGGTTTCACAACATAGTACCTTTTTGACTTTAGGAAATTATATGACACCCCCTCCCCTCCCTGCCATGCAGGCTCTGAGGCAGCCCATCCTAATCAGATGCTTTTGTTAATGCTTCTGCAGCAGAATATAGAAAAGATTCTCACCAAGCAAGATGAGTCAAGACTGCAAATAGCCTCGGGGTGCCTGGGTGGCTCAGTCGGTTAAGCATCTGCCTGTGGCTTGGGTCATGATCTCAGGGTCCTGGGATGGAGTCCCACATCGGGCTCCCAGCTCGGTGGAGAGCCTGGTTCTCCCTCTCTCTCTACTGTTCCCCCTACTTGTGCTCTCTAGCTCTATCAAATAAATATATAAAATCTTAAAAAGAAAAAAGACTGCAAATATCCTCATATTAGCTCAGGTTAAAGTCCTGCTGCTGAATGAATTGGCCTCAGACTTAGCAAAGCCAAAACATCTTTCTGGTTTTCAAGACTTTGTGAAGCTGGGGTTGAAGATCAGAGATTTTGGATATGAAAATGCTCTTTAATTTTGGCCAACCCCTTTGCTACTTTAATTTGAATCTCTCTGACTACTTGTGAGAACTTTGGGCCATTTATGTGTCTTGTTTTTCTTACTTGTCTGTTAAAATTGCATATTAGGGCTTTTAACTCTTTGTCTTTCACAATTTTTTTTTTTTTTAAAGTAAGCTCCATGCCCAGCACACAGCCCAATGTGGGGCTTGAGCTCACAACACTGAGATCAAGATTTGAGCTGAGACCAAGAGTCAGGTGTGTAACTGAGCCACCCATTCGCCCCACATTTCTTTTTTTTTTTTATGATTCAATAATTCTATACATTAGAGCTCATCGTGATAAGTATACTCTTAATCTTTATCTAATTTCCCCTATCCTCCACCTACCTGCCCTCTGGAAACCACCATTTTGTTCTCTGTATTTAAGAATCTGGGTGCTGGGGCGCCTGGGTGGCTCAGTTGGTTGAGTGACTGCCTTCTGCTCAGGTCATGATCCCAGAGTCCTGGGATTGAGTCCTGCATCGGGCTCCCAACTCCATGGGGAGTCTGCTTCTCCCTCTGACCTTCCACCCTCTCATGCTCTTTCTCTCTCTCTCAAATAAATAAAATCTTAAAAAAAAAAAAAAAAAGAATCTGGGTCCCTGGGTGGCTGATTTGTTAAGTGTCTGGCTTTGGCTCAGGTCATGATCCCAGAGTCCTGGGATGGAGCCCCGCTTCAGGCTCCCTGCTTGGAAGGGAGCCTGCTTCTCCCTCTCTCTCTGACCCTCCTCCCTGCTAGTGCTCTCTCTCCCTCAAATAAATTTTAAAAAAAGAATCTTTATTGTTCATCTCTTTTTTTTCTTTGTTCATTTGTTTCTTCAATTCCGCATATGAGTGAAATCATATGGTGTTCGTTTTCCTCTCTCTGGTTTATTTCACTTAGCATTGTACCCTTTAGGTCCATCCATGTTGTCACAAATGGCAAGATTTCATCATTTCGTGTGGCTGAGTGATATTCCATTAGATAGATAGATAGATCAATCACTCTTCTCTATCCATTTGTCTATTGATGATTGGGTTGCTTCCATATCTTGGCTATCTTATTGAACTAGTATTTTTGTTTTCTTTGGGATAATACCAAGTAGTGGAATTACTGGGTCATATGGCACTTCTATTTTTAACTTTTTGAGGAAACTCCATACTGTGTTCCACAGTGGCTACACCAGTTTGCATTCTCCCCAACAGTGCATGAGGGTTCCTTTTTCTCTACATCCTCACCAACACTTATTTCTTGTCTTTTTATTCTGACGGGTGTGAGACGATAGCTCACTGTGGTTAAGATTTGCATTTCCCAAATGATAAGCGATGGTGAATTCTTCTCATGTGTCTGTTGCCCATTTATATATCCTCTTTGGAAAAATGTCTATTCAGGTCCACTGCCCATCTTTTAATGGGATGATGATGATTATTATTATTGCTGTTGTTGGGTTGTATAAGTTCTTTATAAATTTTGGCTATTAACCCTATATCATTTGCAAATATCTTCTTTCATTGAGTAGATTACATACTGGTATTTTGTTGATAGTTTCTCTTCCTGTGCAGAAGCTTTTTTTCTTTTTTTTAAAAGATTTTCCTTTATTTCTTTTAAGATTTTACTTATTTTTAAAAAAGGTTTATTTATTTATTTACCTGACAGAGAGAGAGACAGCGAGAGAGGGAACACAAGCAGGGAGGGGAAGTGGGAGAGGGAGAAGCAGGCTTCATGCTGAGCAGAGAGCCCGGTGCGGTGCGGGACTTGATCCCAGGACCCTGAGATCATGACCTGAGCTGAAGGCAGATGCTTAACGACTGAGCCACTCAGGCCCCCAGATTTTACTTATTTATTTTTTTTTAATGAAAACTCTACACCCAACGTGGTGCTTGATCTCATGAGGATCATGACCTCAGCCGAAGGCAGAGGCTTTAACCCACTGAGCCACCCAGGTGCCCCTCCCCAACACAATCTTAAAGAGAAGGGGGAACCCCTGTCTTGATCCAAATTTCAGCAGAAACAAATTGGATATATCATTTAATTTGTTTTATAATTTTGGGTTCTGGGGCACCTGGGTGGCTCAGTGGGTTAGAGCCTCTGTCTTCGGCTGAGGTCATGATCCCAGGGTCCTGGGATCGAGCCCCACATCAGGCTCTCTTCAGTGGGGAGCCTGCTTTCTCCTCTCTCTCTCTGCCTCTCTCTCTGCCTAGTTGTGATCTCTGTCAAATAAATAAATAAAATCTTTAAAATATAATTTTGGATTCTGGTAAGTAGTCTTTATCATATTTAACTATATTCTTCTATTTCTTTTTAGCTTAGGACTTTATTAAGAAAAGGTAGAGGAGGGTCACCTGGGTGGCTCAGTTGTTAAACGTCTGCCTTTGGCTCAGGTCATGATCCTGGGATGGAGCCCTGTGTCGGGCTCCCTGCTCAGCAGAAAGTCTGCTTCTCCCTCTCCCACTCCTCCTGCTTGTGTTCGCTGTCTCTCTCTGTTAAATAGATATGTAAAATCTTTTTTTTTTAAAAGATTTTATTTATTTATTTGACAGACAGAGATCACAAGTAGGCAGAGAGGCAGGCAGAGAGAGAGGAAGAAGCAGGCTCCCCGCTGAGCAGAGAGCCCGATGCGGGGCTCAATCCCAGGACCCTGGGATCATGACCCGAGCCGAAAGCAGAGGCTTTAACCCACTGAGCCACCCAGGCGCCCCAGATATGTAAAATCTTAAAAAAAGAAAAGATAGAGGGTTCTATCAAGTGCCTTCCTTTCTTTCCTTTCCTTTTCTTTATCAAGTGCCTTTCTGCATATCCATAGATATAATCACAAGATTTTTCTCCTTGATTTGCAAGAAAATGAATTACCCTTTTTATTTCCTGGAATACCTTCCTGTATTGTTTTCCTGTTACTGCTATAACCACAAGCAGTAAAATTACCACAAACTAGTGGCTCTTGTGTTCGAAGATGAGTATGTGGGTGTTGCGGGTGCCCTCCCTTACTCTCCTCTGCACCCTGCTCTGCCTTCTACCCCTTCTGCTCAACCTAACCTGCTCTTGCTGAAGGCATCAGTGACTTCCGTGTTGCCAGATTCCAGGGTCTCTGTTTCTCTATCATCTGAGTCTTCTCAATAGAATTCGATGCTGTGGGCTGCACTTTTCCACCCAGAACCCTGTACTTCCCAGGCTTTCCCCATCTCTCTAGCCACTCATTTTCAGCCTCCTTTGCTGTCTTCCTTTCCTTTCCCTCCTTCCTTTTTCCCTTCCTTCCTACTTTCCTCCCTCCCTCCCTTCCCTCCTTTTTCTTTCTTCTTTTTTCATTGATGCAACGTCCCAATCTTTAGCTCGTGCGACGCCCGATGTTGGAATGGAATACCATTCTCAAGGGTAAGCGCCTTTATTCATCCCTAAAGTTTTAAATACCGTCTATATCCAGTGACATCCAGATTTTTATATCCAGCCTCGACGACTCTTGTTGGCTTCAAACTCATAAAACTCCAGCTGCTTGTACGACATCTCCACTTGGCTATCTTGGAGGATCTCGAATTGAGCGTGTCCAAAATGGAGTTACTGACACGCCCCCTCCTTTCTGCCTGCCTCCAGCCCTCCCCATCTCAGAGAATGGCGCCTTCATCCACTCCAGGGCACTGATCTTCACATGTCGTTCTCCCTCTTCTCCTTAATCCTTCTCTCCTCCAACACTCATTTGTTGTTGCCTATTACGTGCCAGGCACTCTGTCCCAGTGCTAGCAAGGGAACCAACATTCTAGTGCGGGGAGCAGCCAAGAAAAAGTCATCACGTAAATAAACAAGATGATCATGGTGTAGAAAAGGCATGACTGATTCAAGGAGAGGAATTTGATGGCGAGACACCCAAAGAAGGAGCTGCTGCTGATGGCATCTGGGGGAGAATGCTCTGGGCAGAGGAATCCCCATTTGCAAAGGCCTGTGATGGAAAAGAGCAGAAAGGAGGTCAGTGCTGCTGGGAAGCGGGTGAAGAGATCCTGAGAAGATGGGAGATAACACAGGAGTCCCATGATGGCAAAGAAATGACTTATCTCAAACTGCAGTGAGAGCCCCCAAAGAATTCAAAGCAGGGGAGTTTTGTGATCTGATTTGAGTTTTGAAAGATCACTCTGGATTGATAATGGGCAAGGGGTTTCTTTTTGTGGGCGAGGACAATGTTCTAAACTAAGAAGGTGGTGACGGGGGCAGAAGTCTGTGACTACACCAAAAAATTGTATAGTATGTGAATTATATCTCAGTAGGGAAAAAGAAAATCACTCTGCGTTGAGAGTGACCAGGCAAAGGACAAGGGGATAGCCCAGGAGATCAACTGCCCTCATCAGATGACAGAGGGATGACAGAGACTGGGCCAGAGGGTGCCTGTCTGTGGGTGGAAGGCAGGATGTGGTGAACGATGGGTGGGGGAGGAAGGAGGAGTCCTTTATCTATTGGCAGCCCCACAGCAAGAAAAGTCTTTGGACTTTTCTTTGGATCGCTGTGCAGTGTGAGCCTTGAACCATATCTGGCCTCAGGCCTCCCAGCCTCAAAGCTGGGTTGCCTCTGCCAGATCACTCTGCCCTGAGGCAGGCCCTCTCACCTGTCAAATCCCAGTTTAGGTGCCACTTTCTCAGCCACTTTCCCCAACCCCAAATTACGTTATTGTCATGGAGTGAAATGCAGAATTGTTTCTTGTTTTGTGCACCTCCCCCACTCAACTGTGAGCTCCTCTGGGGGCAGGGATCTTTTCTTCTGGGATTATGCCTCCAGTGCTCAGCCCAGAGCATGGTGTATGGAACGCACTGGAACATTTTTTGGGTGAATGAGTGTGTGAAATGAATGTATATGTGAGAAGCCAGTGGGCAACGGGTCAAAGAACCTTCTGAAAAGAGAATGAACTTACAAAGATTCAAAAGTCTCAGGGACAGGGGCGCCTGGGGTGGCTCAGTTGGTTAAGTGGCTGCCTTCAGTCCAGGTCATGATCCTGGGGTCCTGGGATCGAGTTCCCTGTCCAGCTCCCTGCTCAGCAGGGAGTCTGCTTCTCCCTCTGCCTTTACCCGTCCTCAAGTTCTCTCTCTCTCTTTCTCTCAAATAAATAAAATCTCTCTAAAAAAATGTAAGAAATCATCCACAGAAAGAGAAAATATTTGCAAATCATATATCTGATAAGGAATTAATATCCACAATACATAAAGAACCCCTTAAACTTATTGACAAACAGCAACAACAAACAACCAAATTAAAAGTGGGCAAGGAGGGGTGCCTGGGTGGCTCAGTGGGTTAAGGCCTCTGCCTTCGGCTCAGGTCATGATCCCAGAGTCCTGGGATCGAGCCCCGCATCAGGCTTTCTGCTCGGCAGGGAGGCTGCTTACTCCTCTCTCTCTCTCTGCCTGCCTCTCTGCCTGCTTGTGATCTCTATCTGTCAAATAAATAAATAAAATCTTAAAAAAAAAAGTGGGCAAGGAACTTAAATAGACATTTCTCCAAAGGAGACAGAGGCATGGCCACTAAGCACATGAAAAGATGCTCATCACCACTATTCCTTAGGGAAATGCAAATGAAACCACCGTGAGATACTCTTTTGGACAGCTACTCTAAAAATACAGAAACAAACACAAAAGCAAGAAAAGAACGAGTGTTGCTGAGGCTGTGGGCAAACTGGGAGCCTTGTGCGTTGCTGGTGGGAACGGTGAAGTGGCTCAGCCTCTAGCGAAAGAAAAGAAAGAACAGTGGTTCTTTGAAAAGGAAAGCATAGAATTACATATGATCTAGCAACTCCCGCTCATAGGTAGATGCCTGAAAGAAGGGAAAGCTGAGAATCTCACAGATATTTGTACCCCAAGGTTCAAAGCAGCATTATTCACAATAGCTAAAAAGCTGGAACCCAACTCCAATGTCCACTCGTGGATGAATGAATAAACAAAATGTAGTATATACACATAACAATATTATTCAGTTTGAAAAAGAAAGGAAACTTACCTATGCTACCAGGAGGGTCCACCTTGAAAACATTGCATGGGTGAAATGAATCACACACCAAGGGCAAATGTCCTACCATCCCACTTACATCGGGTACCAGGTAGAATTAAGGTCACCGGGGACCGGAGAGGGAGAATGGGGAGTTAGTGCTTAAAGGGTAGGTAGCCTTTCGGCTTGAGAAGATGAAGACTGCCTGGAGATGGACGGTGGTGACAGCTGCACCACACTGTGAATGTGTTTAATTCCACCCAATCCTATGCTTAAAAGTGGTTAACATGGTCACTTTTTTGTGATGTATATTTTACATTTAAAAAAAGTTTTTAGTGTGTAAACCTGGCGATTCACAGACCCGTACCCCTGGGGATAAAAAGATATTATATGTTTAAAAAAAAATAAAATTAAAAAAACAAAAAACAAACAAACAAAAAAAAAACAAACAAAAAAAGTTTTTAAAAGATTTTATTTATTTATTTGACAGAGAGAGATCACAAATAGGCAGAGAGAGAGGAGGAAGCAGGCTCCCCGCTGAGCAGAGACCCCCCCCCCCCCATGTTGGGCTGGATCCCAAGACCCTGAGATCATGACCCTGAGCCGAAGGCAAAGGCTTTAACCCACTGAGCCACCCAGGCGCCCCTAAAAATTTTTTTTTTTTTTTCCTGAAGGTTTTATTTACATTTTTGGAGGGAGAGGGACAGGCAGGCTCCTGGCGGAGTCTTCGCAGGGCTGGATCTCACACCCTGAGATCGCGATCTGGGCCGGAACCGAGCTGGGAAGCTCAACCTACAGAGCCACCCAGGCGCCCCCACTGTAAAACATCCTTCAATGTAAGGAGTGGCGTTATCCATCAGGTGTTCTCAACACCTGGCTTCAGGATGCAACCGCAGTGGGTGCCTGGGTGAAAGCCCTGGAGACCACGGTCAAGAGGGAGAGAGTTCAAAACGCACGTGGTCGCCTTCAGCAGAACAGGAGATGCGCTAAGCGTACCGGAGGGGGCGTGTTAGGATCCCCTTTTCCTGGTAGCGGCCTGCAGGGCACCCAGCTCCTCCCGGAGAGCCAGCACGCTCCCCGGGGACGCTCCGCCTCCGCCTTTGTTTCTGTCGCACCAGATACTCCAATTCAGAGCTGGTGGAGTGGTTTCCGAGTCCGCACGAGGCGTGGGAGCAGCGGTCTCGCTTAACACAAAGGTGACCCCGCGGCTGCAAGGGCAGCGCCACGAGGCGTGGGGGCGGGATGCGCTTGGGCGCCCAGTCCCGGGGTCCAACCACTGGGCCGCCGCGGCGTTCAGTCTCCATCTCCGAAACGGGGTGCTCGCCCCGGGGCCCGTTCCGGAGGCTGCTGGTGCTGAGCTGCTGCGAGGACGAGAAGCAGCTCCTGCCCCGATGTTCTGTCTGACCACACAGAGGACTGTGAAGTGCTCTAGCCACAAGTAACAGGTGTTGAGCATTAAAACGGTGGGAAATACCGAGAAACAAAACAAAACAGGGCCATTCACCCAGGCCCGCGCCATCTAAAGACCCTGTGAGCGTTTCGGATTTATACGTGTGTGAGCATGCATATTCCAGAAAAACTGAGCCATACGATTATTGTTCCATGAATTGTGTTTCATTCAACGAATACTGTAAACGGCTTTTCAGAAATGTACCCCTACATCACCATCATATTATTATTACTGTTAAATTTTTAAAGATTTTACTTATTTTGAGAAAAAGTTTGCGAGCAGCGGGGAGAGGCAGAGACAGAGGGAGAGAGAGAATCTCAAGCCGACTTCCCGCTGAGCACCCAGCCGGATTTGGCGGGGTGGGCTGGTGCTAGATCCCACAACCAAAAGATCATGACCTGAGAGCATGACCTGAGCAGAAATCAACAGTCACAGTTGGAGGCTTAACCAACTGAGCCAACCAGTGCCCCCGCCATTTTTAATAACTATGGAGTATTCCATTATACAGATCAGTTTTTCTCCCAAAAAAAAAAAAAAAAATTTTTTTTTTTTATGGTTGCCACCCAAGGGAGACTTTTTGGACAGTTTCCCCCCTAATGCTTCCCCATATGAAATGTTAATAGCATAGATCTCTTTTTAGGTGGCCACAAACCATTGTAATAGTGAAAATGTTATTAGTCCCCCTCCCCCTCAACTCCAGAACCAGTTTTTGCCCCCTGCAGAGGAAACATCAGCCCAGGCGAGAATGAATAGTAAAGCTGTACCACAGTTTATTTCCTACAATAGCCATTTAAATTGTTTCCTAAGATTTCCCTATTTCATGCTACAATGAACATTCTTGTAATTTTTTTTTTAAGGAAGCTCTTCCGGGACGCCTGGGTGGCTCATTTTGTTGAGCATCTGCCTTTCTCTCAGGTCATGATTCCTGGGTCCTGGGATCGAGTCATGCATTGGGCTCCTTGGAGCGTGGGGAGTGTCTTTCTCCCTCTGCCCCCTGCTCACGTGATTGTGCTGACAGATAAATAAAATCTTCAAAAAAAAAAAAAAAAAAGTAAAGCAAGCTCTAGGCCCAACACTGGGCTCAAACTCACCACGCCAAGATCAAGGGTCCCATGCTCTACTGACTGAGCCAGCGATGTGTCCCTCAAAAGGGACATATATATATATATATATATATATATATATATATATAAAAGATTTTATTTGACAGTGAGAGAGAGAGAGAGAACACAAGTAGGCAAAGAGGCAGGCAGAGGGGGAGAGGGAAGCAGGTCCTCTGCTGAGCAGGGACCCTGAGATCATGACCTCAACTGAAGGCAGAGGCTTAACCCACTGAGCCACCCAAGTGCCCCAAAAGGGATGCATATTTTTAAGATTTTGAATATATAATATATTGCCGATAGCCCTCCAGAAAGACTGTACCAATTTACATTCCAACCGCAATGCAATGCATGTGGGCCCCTGGGTGGCGAAGTATGTGTATGTCACCTGCGTGCATTCTTTCCAGCTCTTTATTACTCTTTTTAACATTGATTATTTTGAAAGTCAGTGGCAAAAGGTGTTGGATTGTCATTCTATTCGTATTTCTGTGGTCACGGTGTTTTATTGTAACATTAGGATAGTTGTACATGGTCTATATACTACTTGTTAATATTGTTTTCTGCTTTCCCCACATATAGTTATATCACAAACATTACAATAGCAAAAAAATCTATAAAAACATAATTTTATTTTTTTTTAAAAGGCTGTATTATTTGAGAGAGAGAGAGAGAGGGAGTACACAATCAAGGGGGGCAGAAGGAGGAGAGGGAGAAGCAGGCTCCTTGCTGAGCAGGAACCCCAACTTGAGGCTCAATCCCAGGACACTGGGATCACCACCCAGGGATCATGACCTGAGCAGAAGGTAAGGCTTAACTGGCTGAACCACCCAGACACCCCTAAAACATAATTTTATTTTTTTTTAAAAGATTTTATTTATTTATTTGACAGAGAGAGATCACAAGTAGACAGAGAGGCAGGCAGAGAGAGAGAGAGAGAGAGGGAAGGAGGCTCCCTGCTGAGCAGAGAGCCGGATGCGGGACTCGATCCCAGGACCCTGAGATCATGACCTGAGCCGAAGGCAGCGGCTTAACCCACTGAGCCACCCAGGCGCCCTAAAACATAATTTTAATGGCCCACAATGTGTCATCACAAAAATTAAAAAGTGGAATATACCACTTTCCATCAAAACTAAAATGTCACCAATTTTAAGGCATTATTTTAGGTAACACTAAGAAAATAAATGCTGCCAATTAAAACATGCCACTGTTTTTTAAGACACATCCCTATTTTAGAGAGGATAAACTGTGAAGAAATGTTATTTTAAAATTGATGAAAGAGATAGGTGATGAATAAATACATCTTTTATCTCTGCATAGGAAATATCTTTCTAAGCTTAAAGATGAAAGAGAGTACTGGGGGGGGCAAGGAGAGAAAGTCAGGGCTTTCATCACGAACTTTGACACATTTTGTTGTTTGTTCCTTGTTAAGGTCAATAAATATTACCTGAATGTCAGTGCACCTGGGTGGCTCAGCAGATTATGTGTCCAACTCTTGATTTCAGCTCAGGTCAAGATCTCAGGGTTGTGGGATTGAGCCCTGTGCTGGGCTCCTAGCTCCGCGCAGAGTCTGCTTGGGATTCTCTCTCTCCCTCTTTCTATGTCCCCCCAAATGAATAAGAAATAAAATCTTTAAAAAATAGATTACATAGCTGTCATAATTAAAGAAAAAAGATAAAAGTAAGTAAAATAGAAAAGGTAAAAGAAACTATCCATGGCTTTGACTTCATCAAAATTAAAAACGTCCTTGTTTCTAAATACTAAAACAGGGGATCCTGGGTGGTGAAGTTGGTTAATTGTCCCACTCATGGTTTCAGCTCAGGTCATGATCTCAGGATCATGAGATTGAGACCCAAGTCAGCTCTGCTCATCAGAGTCTGCTTGAGATTCCTTTTCCCACTCTCTCTGCCCCTCTTACTCATGTCTTATCTCTAGAATAAATAAGTCTGAAAAAAATAATTAAAACAGGTAGAAGGTAGAAGAAAAACAGGTTTTCTTCTGTTTTTCTGAAGCAAACAGAAAAATATTTAGGGCAGCTGTGGCCGAGGGCTGATAGCCTTAATAAAATCCAAAAGATCACTGAAGAAGTCAAACTGAGGGGGTGCCTGGGTGGCTCAGTGGGTTAAAGCCTCTGCCTTCCGCTCAGTTCATGATCCCAGGATCCTGGGATCTAGCCCTGCATGGGGCTCTCTGCTCAGCGGGGAGCCTGCCCCCCCCCC